>NW_020799092.1:65525372-65746304 GCF_003259725.1 Athene cunicularia
TGCACAGTACTGACAAGTATCTTAGGATGTCTGTACTCAGAAGTAGGGTGGCAATGGCACAGCATGAAGGCAATTCTGGGCTGTGAATCCTAGTTTCATAGGCATATACTTCTCAGGATATTTCTTCAGCAGGCATTTAAGTCTGGCAGAGAGACTGCATTTTCCTTATACCCTTCTCTCCCTAATGTCTGGTTTAGCAGACATTGCAAGGAATGTAATTCTGTATGCAAGGAGTTGTGACTGAGACACCTCTCTGACTTAAATGTACAGTGCCACAGTTTACAAAACTCCTAAAAATCTGAAGTACTAAGCAAGACGAGATGGGAACATTCATGAGAATTTGTTCATTGAAGCAATCCAGGAAAGTCAAACTGATTTGTTTTGAGAGGTAGGATACCCAAAGTGGCAACATTTTAGGCAAAAAATATCCTTAAGTGACTAAAATTTGTATAGGTCAAGTCTGGATTCAATCTAGACATGTATACTGTGTTGAAACACGGGTACTAGAAACAGGCCTCTCTGTTTCTAAGGTCCTGCAAGGACTCTGCCAGACATGCTCTGAGATTTCAGGACTCAGTCTGCTAAAAGTTCTAAGTAAAAGGGTGGTGGCTTTTGCCAGAAGTGTCAGCTTAATAAGTAGGAGATTTGGGTTCCAGTGCTGCTCCAGTGCTGAATCTCTAGCAGAGTGCCCAGACGACTGGCTTACAGGCTGGCTCCTCAAACAGATGGCCCTTCTATCATGGAGTGGTGTCAGCATGTGGCTAGGACTGCAGGATTCATGAGATCAAAGGGGAAAAATCAAGTGATTATGTTTGCAGCTTAGAATTCAACTTGAGGAGGAATTGAGATATTATAAATAATCCCTGGATTATTTCAGGGGTTTTTATTCAACAGTTGTCTAATAAAAAATATATACAGGAAATATATATATATATATATATATATATATATATATATATATATCCCTTTATTTTAGCTCTTTCCTTAACACCATGCCAGTGAATAGTTTCAAAAAGCTCATTTTAGTAATTGCATACTCAAAACTGTCAGCTAACTCCCTTTGGAAAGCAGCATCCACATATTCTCACCGTTTGAGATGCTCAGCCCTGTATTTAAAGAGTGACAGAGCTCATGCTCTGACCCCATCCAGGGAGATGAAGGAAAGTGACAGTAGCCAGTAATAGCAAGAAAAATGCTTAGGGAGCAAAATAAATTAGATTAGATTAGATTAGATTAGATTAGATTAGATTAGATTAGATTAGATTAGATTAGAAAACACTGAAGAAAGTGAGAAGTACCTAGATGGGAAAAACTAATATAGGAAAGGAGGCAGGCAGGGAGAGGGAAGGGGAAGGTACACTAAAAGGGAAGTAAGGAGGGAGAAGAACTGCAGAGACCTTAATTAAATTGAGAATAAATTCTTGAACAACAGAGGAAATTTTAGGCAAAAAGCCAGTCATTAGGAAAAAGATATTTGTAATTTAGTTCTGCAGAAAATGTGGTTACTGAACAGGAATAGAAAAAAAGAGGTGGTCACGGGAGCTTTAGTAAAGGGTAGTGTTTGTGATTGGTTGTTGGTTTTGAAATTGCAGTGAGCATGCTTTATAAAATATTGAAAACTATGAGTCTGTGCTGCTCTGACTACATATAGCACACAGGAGATGTGAATGGCTTCCCACATCAGATAAGAAATGAATGACACACCAGTCCAATCCTGTCTTGACATTCCTTTAGGATAGTACATATCACCTTCCTTCCCTCTTTGAAAAAGTGATAGTTATGCACTTCTGCCTTAAGAGCACCGTGGTCCAGTTCTTCCTCTGCCTGTGAACAGACCTGCCAGGCAATTGGGCATAAAGGAAAGAATTCATCATCCTTTTTTAAGCCAGTCAGGAACTGTTAACTCCAAATTGGCTGATTGTCTTATCTCTGGCTTCGGGATCAACCTATCTAAGTGTCAGAATCTTAAACTGTTGAGAGAATTATTGATCGAATCTTTACAGGTAAAAGTCTTTAAACCACCCGAAATGCAAGAGGTTTAGGGTTTTCTCAAGTAAAAACTAGAGTTCTGAATTGCTGTGAAAACACTTTTAAATACAACCTCAATTTCTGTACAAAAAGGCTCAGAAATAGAATGCTCCCAAAAAAGGTTTACTGGGCATTTTCATCTGCTGTGTTGTTTTGGTATTAAGCAATGTTGGACACACAATGTAAATCTTTAAGAATCTATACACTGAACACTGACATTGTTCATTAAAGACATCATTTGCATAATGACACTTCATTAATTATACAGCTCCCAAATAATTAAAATAATTGTCAGATAATATATTAGCTGGTTAATGGCAAAAATAGGCAAACAGTATTAAGTAATTCCTGTAATAATTTAGCATAACACTATTTTCTGGAATAAAACACTATCAGACAAGTGTTAACAGTTTACATATATGAAATTATTAGTTCTTTCAGATTAACTGTCTCTTGGACATTTATAGAGTGGTATTATGCAGTGAAAGACCAAAGACAAAAAAGCATTCCACTTTCAACTCACCATACACAGAATACTGATCTGTAGTCCTGTGATTAAAATCCTATTAATATAAAGTATCTGTGTTTACTCTGCATAGACATATATATATATCTATATTCATAAATGTTTCCTAGATGTACTAAAAAGAGTATTGAAAACTGCCTTGAAAATTTAATGTAGGAAAAAAAATTTTTCCCACATTCAGAAATGTCATAATTATTTTTATTGCAGTAGTTAAACAGCTAATTCAAACATTTTAAGGAACTCATACCAGTGGTTTTAGACATTTATTCTTTAACAAAAGTCACAACTAACTGAAATTGTTAACTTGGAACTGTAGCTAGAGCAGCAACCACATTTCTATTTTAATACGGACAATAAATGGTCAGGATTTTTTTTTTTTTTTTTTTTTTTATTGTCTGGCTACATATGACAAACTTTTATAACTAAAGAAATCCATTACAATCTTCACATTAAAAACCAAAAGTTGTATTTATTCAAAAAGTCAGTTGTAATAGTAACGAAAGAAAGATTCATTTTGTGTTATGCACACCTTTAAAATTTGTGAAGCATTTACTTTCAGGACCAACTTCACACCCTGAGAAAGTCTCAGGAGAGGGTAAATGGCCACATCTCCCATTGGTTATGCCCAAATGCTGCAGTATTTGGCCAGGTTCACATGCAAGTCTAAATCGTCAAATTGAACCAGTGAGAAGGGAGAGGTTACAGCACTTCACTCATAGCTACCGTCAGAATACACAGGTTAACAACAGTTCACATGCCTCTCTCTATTCTTCCCAATATATATTAGTACTGTTTATGTTACAGTTCCTTCTACATGATCTCAATGTATTCAATAACCACCTTTTGAGAGGATGTCTGCTAACTGCAGTTAAGGATTTTCCAGCAGAGCTGAGGTGAAGTGCTTTATGAAGCACTTTGCAATTTATGACTTTATAGGTCAGATGTAAGCAGCCTTTCATGTTAACCAAACCTTCAGTCTTACAGGTTTTCTTTTCTTCCCAAAGACCTACACAATATAGCTAATGACACTGAACTCAGTATATCTATCTTAAAAGGATTAAGGTGATAATCCTGTTTACTGAACCCTGTAGGCAATTTCCTTGGCGTTCTCTATGTCACAACTTCTATATCCTCTTTCTGCAAGCCTGATCATACTAAGTAAATATCATGGTCCACTTTGAGGGTTTTTTAGTTGTTTCTTCCATGTTTTATTACACCAGTGAAGTAGGAATGTTACTCAATTTGGATATGCATAAGCTCAAACTTTTCATTTTAATAGTTCTCATAATTAAGCCACTGTTTTCAGTGATGGCACTAGCCATCATTATCACAGATGGATCTGGTATCTTTTTTTTTTTTTTAAGTCAAAATGAGGTTAGAAATGGAAATTATTAATAGGTAGAAGTCATACAAGAAATCTATGATCTTCGGTATGGGGAAGAGCTTCAGAACCAGCAAGAGCATGAGAAAATCCTAGATCTGGTCAGGTGGGAAAGATAACGTCAAATGTGATACTGGAGGGGAGCAGAGACCAAACAGGTGAAAACCTGAAACTAGGAACCAGTATGGGGAGCATTTCTGTGAGACATTTCTTGTCAGAAGCTGGTTAATGTTGGTAAAATGGTTGCAGGTAGGTGAAAACAATGCAACAGCAAAACATCACATGGGAGTGAGGCAGAACTATGTGAACACAGAGAGTTCCTGCGAGAAAATAGAGCTTCCAAAGGGACAAAAAAGCCCTTTTTAATAAATAAAACTTTTGCCTAGCAGATTGCTGCCTCATTCATTCCAGGAATGGAAGGGAAGGGACACATGACTAACTGACCACAGGACAGCAAGTTACAGCATGCCACACATCCCAGAAGAGCTTCATACATGAATGCACTACTCTTCAGATAATAGGAGGTAGTGAGACTTTGCAACTTTAAGCTCTCAGTCAGAATTCAGGAACAATGCAGGATAATCCTGCCTACCTTACTTAGGTGCCTGAGACGACCACAGGCACAGAAGATTTCAAGGAAAGCTTCTGCAAAGGATTTCTCTCAACAAAGACAGGACTCAAAAGACCTAACTAGAGCCCTCAGATTCAAAAGTACATGCCCCTGGGCCTAACTATACTGATTTTCTGGTATATATTCCTTCTCGGTCTATGAGCCTGGTATTTAGGATTCCTTAGACCCCTGCTAGGCATTCCTATATGTAATCTGTTAAAACTTAACGTATATAGAAATCTGAGATGCTGATACTCTTGTTCCCGCCTCTAGGTGTAGGATGGGCTAGTTCTTGAGGTGAACATGCTAAATACCTGGTTGAGAGAATGGGCTGTGTGTGTAAACTCAAAAGAGGTTTTACAGAGAAGCCTTGCTGAATCCCCGAGGAAGCCAGCTAAGACAATTTCAGACATGCCCATCCATGTCTTTTGTACTATTTATCTGGTCAGCTTGGGCCTTCTAACCTTACTCAGTGTCCTGGCAGATGTGAGCTCCAGTCGAAGATGCTCACCATCTTCCATTGAATGTAAATTGACCTGGGGTATAATTCAGCCACATGAACTTTACTGTGGACATGGGAGGTAGCTCTTAGATGTTACAGTGCTGAGCATCACATATCCTGAGACTCTGCCTCTGTGTGTGTCATCTTGCACAGGGTGTTAAGAAGATGCACCAATTAATTTTTATGAGTTATTCAGATACTTCTGTGAGGTGCACCACAGAAATACTAATGAGGAAATTAATTATTCTACATGGAAAGGAAAATCAGATGTGTTCAGCAAAGATGGCATGTGCTCACTCACTTACCAGCAGTAATACCAAATATTGATTAGTTGCTCATTAAATCTGCACCATTCATTCTGACAGATGCCGCTCTGAACCGAATCAGTCCTGTTCCTGCCATTTTTCATGCCATCATGCTGTAGGCACTTAATTGAGGTGCCTCCATTTTCCACTTTATCCAAGGTCAGTGGGATGAAACAGGTCACCCCAGGGACCATTCAGCTCCTGCAGTGGCAGAATCAGATGTGAAAGTTACCTGCCTCCTGACAGGCTATCAGAAGAATGTTGAATAACTACATTTGAATTTTAGTTATTTCAGTAAGTGTCTATTTTAAGTAGGCTACATCAGGGCATATGTTCACCATGCAATTAAGAACTATCATAAGACAAAGGGACATTGAGACACAGTTTGGATTACACTGACAATCTGAATTCAGGCATTTCTTAATTGTATGTGCTTTACTCTGCCTCCCAGATAATGTTGTTTTAATACTGGAGATTTTTTGACAGTGTAGTAAGGCTTATGCCAATTTCTCTGAATGTTTGCTTTTCTGTCACCTTAACAGGACAATCAAAAAAAGATCAAGCTAAGCTACGTGCCTTTCAACCTAGCTGCTGAGTCCAGCAGTCTCTCATGCCTGTTAACATTTGTTCTGTTCCGCTGTTCATTTCCATGTCCCACCAGCTACATACTCCCTTTTCCCCATATCTGTAAGTCTCCTTTCATTCTGATAGTATCTGTGTTTCCCTTTCAAATTCATTTAGAAACGTTCTGTTCTTTGAATGCTAGGTATCACAGGCCAAAAATAGTTTCATTTTCATTCCGATTTGAATCTCCTCATATTCCTATTTTTTCTTGTCTCCTTTTAGTGCTCTGCCTACTTGAGTCAGTGTGTTGAACAGGTAAGTTCTTAATTAGGGTGAATTGGACAATGTAAGAAGATATTTTCATGTCCCATCCCTCCCCCTTTTTAAAATTTGTCATTAGCTTAAAACCAGCATTTAGTCAGATAGACATAAAACTAAATCTTGACCTTTTTTGTGGATTGTTAATGCATATGAACCAGGCAATGTAGAAGACTTTACCAAACTACCACAAAAACTCTTATTAGGCAGCTTCTATTTTAATGGTCCCTCACTCTTCCAACTGATCATGACTGTTGTTGCCTTGGCTTTCTGTCTAGGTAATCAGGAAAAGAATTAGATAATTCTGGAGAGTAACTCAGACCATCCAAGACCTGGAGCACTCTTTGGAGGTACCCCTCTCTTCCTCTCTCTCCAGTAACTATCACAAAAGCTGTGGTTAGACACTGTCCTAAATTAGACACCTCAGTTTCCTGCCTGAAGTTCATCATGACTGCACCAAAAACAAGACTCTGCAGTATTAATGAGCTTACTCTTGCCTCATTGAAATTCCATAGTCTTTCTTGTTCTCAAATCAAAACCAGCAGAAAGCATAGCAGTGGGGCTTTTATCTCACTGCTTGACAGATCACAGAGAAAATGCCTGGAATTATATAGGAAATACTTTGATGTTATTGCATGAGATTTAATTCCATGGATCCATCTAACCACTTACCTAAGCAAATCAGATATGACGCAGGAAAGAAAAACATTCTTGAAGGTAATATGAAATCTGTTGCTTGCTGCTAGTGGTGATGTCCAAGCAAATTTAATTTGTATAGTATTTAGTCATGTCTTTTTAAAAAGAAGACAAGATTATCCAGAGTAACTGTAATGATATTAAAAGAAAATAATAGAAATTTTGGAAAGGGGAAACATTTTGAGGTTTCTAAGTACAACAAAGCCTGCAAGAAACTGTTTAGAGAGCATGTTATTCCATGTAAATTTACTTCTACCTTCTTTATAACTTTCACTGAAGCATTTGACACAGCTCTCCTCGATTAGAGGATACTGGTCCACAAGGAAGCTGCATGATAATTCCTATGACTCAGAAATTTATAAACTTATCGGTGTACTACTGATCCTCAAATACTTATATAAGGTTCCATTGAGTAAAGGCTTCAAGAATAGGGCATAATTAAGTAATTCTTCCTAAACTAAAATACAATACTATAAGCAGATTCTGATCAATAATCAAAATGAAACTCAACCCTCAGAAGTTATGTTTTCACAGGCAATTCAGAGAGTCTGGACTTCAACTCAATATCTGTAAGAATCTCTCCTGTTTAAGGTAAAGGAAGAGTTCACATTGTTAAGGAATGATGAAACTGAATTCTGGGTATGGCAGTTGTCATTGTTGATGGAAAAAAGAGCTTGATATTTATTTACTTTTCACAATCTTACTGCAATTCTGTGTCTCTCATTATTAAACATGTTCCATTGTTAATCCTTTCATTTCTTTTAAAACATAGGAGTCATAAGTTTATGATAGAACAGCAAGAGTGGGTACCAGCAAAAATAACAAGCTGTTATACTGTAGATAGATGTGATTTGCTGTCTCAGACTTTTAGCTAAAATGTAATACTGTTCCACTTATTCATCCTTTACTTATTGCTCAGTTTGTCACCCTGCTTTGTAAATTAGAGTGATACAAAAGTAAATATTAACAAATCTTGCTTGTCAATTACAAATAGTCTGAAAAAACCCTATTTTTTTCTTGTTAGTACCTCATAAGATATATACCAAGCAAGAATAGAAAATTATACTAGAAGCAACTGAAAGCACCTGAGAAATTACTGATTTCTCTATTTGGCTTGAAGAAATATCTTAATGAAACTAAATTCAGAATTTTATAATTGACTTGTTTTTAGATATTTTTTAAATTCCTGCCATCAAGCTATAGATCCTTTTACACTGCCCACTTTCCACAAAACACTGCTATTTCACAAAGCATTTATTAAAAATTTCATTAAGTCATATTCTTTTTCCACTTGTGCTCACTGTAAGAGTTCAATAGAGAGTTAAGGTTGGCAAAGAAATGAATCTGATTCAGAAAGAAAAGCTGAGAAGCTTCCTAAAATGGTAGACAGATATGGCAAAAAGAGGAAGCAAAGGATGCAGTTTTGTTTTGTTTTGTTTTGTTTTCTTTGTTTGTTAAAGGAGAGGAGATGTCTTGGATCTGTCTCCTGTATAATGGTGGGTAGGGGAAGAGAAGTTTTCTTTTAGTGTCCTGGTTTTGTCCAGGACAGAGTTAACTTTCCTTGGGCTGAGAGGGAGCACAGCCAGAGGGCCGGACCTGATCAGTCACTGAAGTATTCCATATCACGTGACATCATCCTCAGTATATAAGGGGATGCGTGCTCTCTCATTTGCGGTTTCTTGTTGCGGTGGGATTTTTGGTACAGTCAGGATCACTCCTGGGGGTGGGCTGTGTACTGGTCAGTGAGCAACCACATAATATATTACCCGTTTGGGCTTACTATTGTTACTGTTGCATTGTTACTATTTTTTTTTATTCAACCTATGCATTTCTTTTTTTGTCCCTCCCCTATTTCACCGGGGAAGGGGGGAAGTAAACTGACCATGTGGTTATTGGCTACCAGCTGAGTTCAAACCATGACATTTAGTTAAGAAGTTCCATGTTGAAAACAGTGTGCTGGAGGAGAACAGCCTTTAGGACTGGTTCACATTTATGATTTATAAAACAAATACAGGGACTAGGCTCTGTTTCTGGGAGATGGAGATCACAGCTCAACAAGCTTGGAAATGAATGACCTCTGAAGGCTTTTCAGATGACAGGAACTTAACAGCCTTTTAAGGAAAGTAATGACTTGACTCATCAAACTTGAAAGATTAATTTTGCCAATTTATGTATAAGCACAGGCACTGGGTAAACAAAATTCTCAGAGTCATTTCCAGTTGTAATTTATCAGTAGAATTTCTGTATCTCTGAAATCTCTCCTTGCATCATTCTGAGTAACATTCACAAAGAGTTTCCTGTACCCCCAGATAGTGTGTTCCACTAAAAGTGATCCTGGGTGCTTATCCTACCAAATAAAAATTTACAGAGAGTACATCTTGAAAAAGAATTGCAAAACAGATACTTTCTCCATACAATTTTCATTTGAACCAGCTACTAATTTTCCCAATGTGTTAAAGCCAGAAGCACTTTGTAGAACAGCAGTGGAAGTAACCATGGCCTAATTTTTAGTTATTAATTACTACTTAGGAAAAAAAAAAAAAGGCCCTCCAGTTCAGTTTCTGCTTGTTTCTGGATGTTTTTTTAATTGGCTGCTATCTTGTTTGGTATCTGGATACAATATGTGTATATGCACTATTTAGTATATATTATATGTCATAGAAAAATATTAATATAGGATGATAAGTGAGGAAATATTCTCTTTGGTGTGTGTATCATGAAGTGATCCTTAAATATGTATTTCCAAGTTTTTTCAAGTGGCATTTAAGACCATTATGACTATGCTTGCTGGATTTTGTGTGCCAGAAAAGCAGAATCCACACAAGTCATGAAAGAGAAACAATGACTGTGACCAAATCTCCTACAGAGTCTGTACCTACCAGAGTTTCTTCACAGTGTGCTTCTGAAATGTGCATGCATTAAAGACAGACATGGCAGAAAGTGCTGAGCTCCACTCCTTATCAACACTCAGAAGCCCACACAATCCCCATCCTAGCACCTGCAACAATTTTACAAGATCCTGATACTAAACCTAAATTATTAAATCATCAAAGCTACCCTTTTCTTCTTTATTTGCTTCATATCAACAGCAATTTCCCCTTGGCAATTGTTATTTGCCACAAAGGCACTTCGAGCTGTACACACTGACATCAAAGTACCTCAGTGAATCATCTCTGGATCCCTCCAGTGATCAAAACTGTAACCTGTTGAAGCTCTTCCAGTCCCTGAACAGAAGGAAATTCTGAAGCTGTCAAGAGCACAGAAGAGGAATCGTATCAATCGCTCATACTTTTTTATCATGAACAGTGTGCTTTTCAAGTGGCTCTGATGACCACTGCAGTACCAGGCAGATGTAGAAAGAGCAAAAGCACTACCCTAAAATAAATGTCCACAACAGTCGTGACAAATCTTCTAGAGCTGATTACTGCAGTGGTTACTGATGTGGCTTAGGTGGTCAGTTTGGATTAGATATCCAAGTTTTAAATGGTTGACTTTGATACCAGAAATCCAGACTATCGCCTGCTTTCAGGAAACTTCTTGTCTCCAGATTTTGTAATAATGTTTATTAATCTAGTTGCCTTCTTCTTTAGATATATACAACCATTTTCAGTTATATTTCATATATGATACTTTTCATTCCTTACGTATATACACATTGCTATTTATTAGATGTATATATAGACCTATTTATGTATATGGACCTTATCTGTTCTCATCCTGTTCTGCTCATATCCTGTTCATCTTTGTCGATTAAACAAAGCTAATAGACTAGTAACAATGGATACAGTGAAATCTGTATAAATAGTAAAAATGGTTCTCTCAACAGATAAAGCATTGTGTGTGCTAGCATTATATATACTTGCAAAAACATAGTTTATCCTCACTATATCTTTTGATATAACCATTTCCATTGCCTACTAACCAGGTATTTTCTTCATCCATGATAATAATTCTTATTCCATTAGTTATTATAAAGCCCCATGTGCCTCTATAAAGTTAATTACATCTGTATGAAGAGAGATAATTTTTAATCACTCACTTGTAGACTGGAATATAATATACACTTTTTATAACTTTTATTAAGAAGAAAATCTATGCTATGTATAGTCCCTAACTCATTTGTGTAACCCAGTTAATGTTAATTCATGACAAAAGGCATTCCTTCCTAACAATAGACTGGATCTTCTTGCAGATGCCTGTATTGCAGCAATTCATGTGCAGAGTTCATGAGACTGCAATTGCCTGCTGGAGGCAACTGTCCCTTTGTTAATGTGATGGGGCTAACGAAGACAATGGTAACCTTTAAAATTTTTCATTTTTCCTGTGATGCGCATAACCTCTTGACACACGTTAGAAAATACCTTGAATATGGCAAAAGCTATCATTATCTGACAGGGGAATGTTTTATGGGTCACCACTGAATCTAACTGATGGCAAATTGTCAGTAGTTTCTTTAAAGCTCCTTTATATAATTCTTCAGTATTGTGCTATAAACCACTTTTACCATGTGTCTCCTCAACTCATCTATGCTCCTAATAGAACAATACCATTCACTGTGTATGACATCCCTCTAAATGATTAATTTTAGCAACTTAAAGCACTCCATGTCAGTCATGTGTCCCAAATTAAAGTTAAAAGAGTCATAGACTAAATCTCAGGTTATTAGATTACATTAAATCAAAAATTATAAAATAACCGTATTATTTTACTCTTATTCTGGCCCTCTTTCAGCCTTAGTAATGTTGTCTTTTGAAGCTTGTCCCCTTGGAATTCATTCACCAAATCACCGGCTGAATATGTTAGAAGATCTGGCTCACTGCTTCCTCTCCAGATACAGAACATATCACCTCTGGGATATATACAGATTCTATTAGTGCAAAGCCTCAGGCCTGACAATATCTTGCTGCAGTGATTGCCTCTTGTGAGTGAATAGTTACCCACACAGATTTAATTAACAGCAGCAGTAGAGTATTCACTGTTATAGAACTCTGTGGTAAATTACTAATCAGAACTCCAGGCACACTGGAGGGAATAGAAAGCTGAGGAAATTATGAGATCAGTTTTAAACAATATGGAACAGGCATGATCAACGTGAGCATCGTTTATATGCAATAAATGCAGTGATGGCCTGGGAGTAAGATGCCTAGCAGACTATCATTTAAATCTTCTCCAACAGTTTCACCAGTTTAATATCTGGGAGGGTGGGGCAGGCAGGGCGGACATAAATCACAATTGTTTGCATTAGTGGTTATTTTGACCTTAAATGGGGAATATAATTTTTAGATGGTTATGGTCTTACCTATCAATGTCTAGCATTTATTGAGATAAAACATTGGCAACCACAGGTTAAAAATATGTAAGCAGGGCAGAGAAGTAAGCAGCAGTGCTCTGGAATAGAGATTAATTAAAATTATTTAAATCACAGACTTGGAATGGACACCTCAGTCTTTTTATAGAGCTGCTGCTTTGGCACTTCTGAAATGGGCCCACCTGCGTAGTGCAATCAAGGTCACTGAAACACTCCAAAAGTGTATTTCCACTTACAGAGTGCCGTTGGGACTATATTGTGCAGTTAAGCTCTGAGGATGGTATACCATAGGCAGAGCTCCAGTGGGACACAACATATTCAGAAACTCGTAAAAGTTTCTGTGCAATTCCATCTGCAAATGCAAGTCATATAAAACACAAGTTTGCACCTTTTCTGCTTCTAATGCCTACCCAAGATCATTGCAGTGCTGTGAAAAAAAAAAAAAAAAAAAAAACAAAAAAACACAAAAAAACACCACTCTCACAGGAGCAAGAAGGTTAGAGTTTTGTCTCTGTGATGGCTTTTATGTGAAGTGAAGGAGAGACTTCTTCCAACCCATTCTCAGAGCAGAAATTATTGATGTATATTTTCCAAAATACAGAAAGAATCATGAGAACTTTGAATACCATGGAAAACAGAGGTATGAATGGAAAGTGCCCTCTCCTTCTCTCTTTCTCTCCCAGATCATACTTTAAAAATTAATTGTTTCAGCTTTAAAATACTTCAGATCTCAGTTCTCTAAAATGATTCTTCAATCAAAAACCAAAATAATCTTCAATCAAAATAAACAAACAAACAAACAAACAAACAAAGCAGCTCCCTGTTAGAAATTTGGAAATCTTTTATGCTGCAGGTTTTGGTATCTATGAAACATTGATTAAAGAAGAAATTCACAACCCAATTTGACACTTTGAACTTCGGGTTCATAATGGGTAAACATATTACCTGTGTCTTCCTGTCAAAGCTACAAATTTTAAATTAATAAAGAGTCATAAGGTTTAAGCTTTTAGTATTAAATTTCAGCATGAGTGCATCATCAATATAGAAAGGACCCAGTTTCTCTTGTCTCTGAATACCGTCACAGATTTACAAATTGTCATGTTTTTATGGTGTAACTCAATCTAACCCACAGTGGCTGACTACAACTGTTCTTATTGCTAATGTCTGGTTAGAATATATTGGTGTAGTCAACATGGTGAATTAATCTTTTCCTCTATAACTTAAGTGGACAGAGAAGACTGAATGGTTTCTTGCTTCAGATCAGTCTCTTATTTCATATCAGTATTCAACTAATCCCCAGTGATTTCATCACTTAAAATTATGTGAGCTTACTTAAAGAACTACTACTTCTATCTGTTTATCTATCAGACTTTAGGAAAAGAATACAGAATTGACTATAGTCGAAAAGCATTATTCACAATCAGAAACCTATGTCAACTATTCAGCTGATGCCAGACATCAGAAATCCATTAAATCAACTGGATATTTATTAAAAAGGAGTTTAGGACCATTATTTTTAAAGGTAGTCCAAATTTAGAAGCTGAGGGACACTAGGCTTTTAGAAATTGCTAATTACCATCAAGTCTACACCATGGTTGCTTCTAGCTAACCTTAGATTTGCTTAAAATAATAAGCATATTTAAATGGAAGGCTGAGTAGCAACTTTGGGGAAGATAAAGAAATATCATAGTGGACATAAAAAGTTTGCATAGACAGTTAAACAACTAGACTTTTACATGGTTTCTATCATACACTATCTAAATAATGCTACAACAGCAAAGTATGCAGGTAGAATTGGAAACTTGCAGGTCATTGAACATTTCAAATTCTCCCATTGCCATTTCAGCACAAACTGCTAAAAACCTTTGTGCTGAACTACTGCAAGTATTCCCAGTGCTTGTTGATACTTAAAATATTTCTCTTATTTGTGGTTGTTTCATAGACCACTGACAGCACATTAAACAGAAACAAAATATGGGATGCTTTATTCAGTACATCTGGAAGGACAATTTTTTAAAGAAATTCCTGCATCATTTGCTTAGAACTCTTTATTTATGAATGATCATTTTGCTGCTTCTGCATCAGCATTAGACAAATTTTAAAAAGTTAAATAAACAGCACACAGGGAAAGCCTATAGACATTATTTATAGAGTTCAGTGAAGTCACACAAAGAAAACAAGAAACTATTAGGGGAGCACCATGCAAGGGCAGATGAAAACAGAGCTGTGGAACCAGCAATAGTCATTATGCACTTGGCTGGTTGTGCACCAGTTCCATTGTTTTGGAAATGGATGCAATGTATTTGCTCCACTAGGGAATTTTCTGTTGGTGGATACATAAAATTAAAATGCTTCTAAAAGGTATAGATTTTTTTCAGTTATACAGTAAGGATGGAAAAACACATTGGCTGTATTTTTTGAACAGCTGTGCTTTATCTCTGAATCAAGTTTTGCATTTTGCTATCACTATATTATTGCTCTTGTCTCCCACAGCTCTGTAGGGGTTCCATCGCCAGCCCAGCCTTTCCTTTATTCCTTCCATGTCTAGTACAACTTGTCATTGATTTCTTACTTCACCTTGACACTAATCAACTGGTTTAGATTTATGACCCACTTTCAGCTTTTTTTTTCTTTTTTAACCAGGAGAGCAGGAAGACACCATGTGGATTCCTTAATAATTAGAATTTTATCTCCTCATCCAATCCAAGCAGAAATACCACAAAATGTACCATACCTATATGCAGCAGTAATATTTACTGACAAGAGTAGTCCCATTGACTTTCTGTTGAAGCTGAGGGACCATTAACATAAATAAAGATTGCAAGGTCAGAACCTGACTTGGATCAGAATCTTCAGTTTTAACAAAACCTCCACATGCATCAAATACTCCACTTTCATGGGGAAAAATAATGCAAATCTGTTCTTTATTATTTCATATAAATAACACAGAATGTCTGTGGCATATCGTATTTTCACTTTAGTTTTGTAGATTTAAAGCAAGGAATAAGGCCCAAATCAAATAAATTACTCTGATTTTTTTCTTTTTTCCTGCTTAATGATATTCCACATTTAGGTGACTCACCATAACCTTTGGTAGAGAATTAGTTAACCTTCATTTCCTCTTTTGTTCATTAGGAATCAGTAGCTGTTCACCAAAGAACATCAAGGAAAAAAAGCATAATATATTTTGTGTGGTTCACATGTCAGATAGGCGCTTACAGGGACTAACGATTTTAAAGTAAAATTAGGAGGGGGGTTGGGTGGACTCCCCTAAGACTTTTGTGCGAATGATGAAGCATAGCACAAAGATCAAAGCATTCAAATTTGAAATGAAACACAGCAGGTAGAGAGATTCAGCATGAATTTCAAACAGATATTTGTTGCGCTGGTGTGCTAATTAAGGTGCTTTTTTAAAAAAAAAAAAAAGTATTGGGATTATTATAGGTTTCAGTTTAACCTGAATATATATCTAGTGATTTAGGAAGAGAGATTATACAAGCAGTGGTTATCGTTGTCCAAGAGTTTTCATGACAGCACACTGAATTCAGCTGAAAATTAGCTTCAGATGTAGCCTGAGGATGGTGTTGCTGAGTTGGAGGAGTTTGGGAACATCAGAGGTGATGCATTTCTGTCTAACGATCCAGGGGCATTCACAATTCCAGTGTCTTCTGGATTCTGTTTACAGGTTTTTCACTGACATCACTAAAAGATTCTCATAAAAAAGGAGCACAGAGAGAATGAGTACAGCAGTGGTGGACTGTGGCTAGATATACAACTACAGGGAAAAAAAAAACATGAGAAAACATTAACTGAACTGGGACAGTCTCTAACAGGTTGAGCAATAACCTGCTCTGGGATGCTTCTGTAGAAGAGGGTTGTGTAACAAAAATGAAAATTAACCTGAAATAGCAGGTAGAAGTCACAGGTAAAATCTCCTGCCTTATTCTGCAGAAGAGAAGGTAACATAATATGACAGCCAATTATAATAGTTAGGTTGTGTTCTAAAAGTTCATCTATAACCCCAGAGGCAGATGGGGGAGACCAAATAATGCCTTGCCCTGGCTTCTCGCAGAACTGTCACAGGAGCCATCAGGCCATCAAAAGCCCATCTCCACGAACCCAGGCAGGAGGACAATGGCACGTGGGAACCCAAATTCAGGTCTCAGAGGAAGTGATACACTGTCCAGGCCCTTCCCAGGGCTGTTCCATGGGACCCTCAGCCCCCTCCTCTAGGCATGAAACCCATCATGATGTGTCAATACCAGAGCACCTTTTGGACTGAGAGGGACATGCCATGGGGCATGGAACATGTTATGGGGTACAAGGGAAGAATACTGCGGGATTGCACGAGACTTATGGTACATTTAGAGGAGGAATTAAAGGTCAGGAAAGAGAAGGATCAAGGTGGTTTGAGGAGGAAGAAGTGTGGGGGAAAAACAGGGGAAGAAAGGATAGCTGTGTGTAAATATTTTGCTGGTTGGTACACCTGTTTGGCCATGCCATGCACCTGGTCAGCACAGTCTATCTGGTCTTCTTATTAAATTCCTTTCTACTCTTTTCTGGGGATGAGGGGCTCTCATGAGAATGTGTCTGGGGGTGTGAGTGCAACCAGAGTGCAGGTTGGGGGGTCTGTGTGTCTGTGGCACCAGCAGCTGCAGAGACCCCAGTGAGTGGATGTCGATGCCAGCAAATGGAGTGGGACCTCGGGTCACAGGGACCTGTGTGTCCGTGCTGCCAGCCACTGGAGTGAGTGTAGGTGTGCAAATGAGTGTGAGCACCAGCAAAGATCAAGCCAGGTGAACAAGTGAGCAGGTGAGGTGGTCTGGAAGCCAGGGGATGAGTGGATCTCTAAGAGTGAGACCACAGTGGGTGGGGTAGGGTTACTGGGGACCAGGGACATCCAGATGGCTCATTCTGAGAGTGTGTGCATGTGTGAGGGTATTTGTGCCAGCAGCTAGAGCAGGGCTGTGGTCTCAGGGATTTGTATGTCCAGCTGCCAGCACCTGGGCAGACAGTGCTCCAGGGGCAGCTACTGGGCATATAAACCCAGATATGAGGTGACTCTACATTGTATGTATATGCACATATACATATTCCCACTAGCAGACCTCCATTCTGCTCAGCCAGAGAGGAGAGCTGGAAGAGGCCATTGCTGTCTGTGCTGTGTGTGAGTGCTCTGTATGCCTCTCTCCGTGTTGATCTGTGCAGCCCATTGTATGTACACATGTATATATAATGCAGACATGTTTGGACGTGTGCCTGGTGTGCCTAGGAAATACGTGCTCAGCCTTGCTCCCAGTTGGACAGGGAGACCTTTGGCAGCTTTGTTTTTCTTCAACTGCCAGATTTGCCCTTATTCCCCCAAAGACAATGCACTGAGCAAATGTTTGATTCCCTTTTACCTAGGGAAGGGAGGGCAGATCTGGAAATTACTAAATATCATTTGAACAAATGCAAGAAATAAGAAAGAGAGTAAAGAATAAAAAAACTATATCTTATCCATTTATAAAACATAGTAACACTGACATGGCTTCCTAGAAATTCTGTATTGATGGGTTTCATAACAGATTTTTGTGCTGTGATAATCCCTTTCCTCTCCTCTGTCTGGCTGGGTCATAGTGAGGTGATAACTATAATCTCTTTTCATTTCAGGTGGTTTTAACTGCTTGACGAAGTTCTGCTAGAGATTTTCCTGTCCAGCTTCTGGTGATGTTTTTCACCAGGTTGTCCACAAACAGCTCCTCCTCTTTTCTCTTAATTTTTTTCCCTACAAAATTATGTTTGCTAGGCCTTTTGCTTTAGTCACATTGCCAAACCTTTCCAAATTCTCTCTTTGCCCTGCTGTTAGTAGAGGCTCATGGGATCCAATTACTGCAGTTCCTGCTTCTCTGTAATAGAGCTGTTAGTTCTGTGCACTGTATATGGTATCCATTGAATTCTGCAGAGACATCTGAATTCAAAGGCTTGAATTCTTCATTCTGTTACTGCTGTTTGAGTTTCACCCATTTCACACTGTTCATGCTCTCGATTTTTTTTTTTTTTTTTTTTTTTTTTTTTTTTTTTTTTTTTTTTTTTCTCTTGTATCTACTAAGGTTGTTCTTGTCTTTCCAGGTTGTATTTTGGACTATGAGCACTGCTAGCATGAGGGCAATTCTTTGGATTTCTGTTTCAGGTTTCCTGTCTTTCATGGTAGTAGTACTAAGATACTTGAATAAGTCCCCTCATTCAACTTTCTTGCTTTTGAAGTCTATTTCTTGTTCAGTGTCAGTAATCCTCATTGTCATTACACTGCTCTTTTTTTGTCCTGATCTCCATACCATACATCATTGCAGCGCTGCCCAGCTTTGTCATTGTATTTGCACATCCTGGTCCCATTCCTCCTATCAAATCTACATCATCTTCAAAGGACAGATTACCTATATTACTACCTCTAACTGATAGCACTCCTTCAAAGTTTTCACAGTCCTTTGACATAACATGTTCAAGGAAACAATTGAAGGGATGTGGCAATAGGAGACATCACTTTCTTACACCAGCTGTTATATGGAACTACTTACTCAGTGTGTTGCCTTCAAGGACTTTACTCCCTGCACTCTAATAAGGGATTTCAAGGGTTGTCACTATTCTTTTGCTAATGTTGAATGTCTTCATCACAGTCCATAGTATTCCTTGTCATACATGATCAAATGCTTTATTGAAGCCTGTGAAGTTGCAGTGTAGTTCCATTTCATGTTCTCAGTATTTTCTGTTCAATTTCTCAACTCAGATGTCTGATCTATTGTACCTGGTGTCATTCTAAAACCTTCTTCTTCCTCCTCAGGTAATGTCTTTGGCAGATCAGGAAGACATACAATCAGGTCCCTTTTTGGCAAGTAATGCCCTGACAGTTGGTATGTGTGAAGCTTGTGAATTGTAATAATGGCAGTATCTCCCTTGCTTTTTTGCAAATGTTTAGCTTTTCCTGCTGGGGATTTTCCAAAGCTGTGATCTCCTTCTCCTCATTTGACAACCCTAAGGATGAACAAATCCTCTCTGACTCTTGTTCAGTTGTTAATGTGTTGATGTTAAATCAACATTTACATCATATTTAAATCCTTGCAACAGTCCCACAGCCTGTCTGCAATTGCTTCTGCTTCCTTTTTTGAAGACATTCATTTCTGTCACAAAACATAAACACATTTCCTCATTGTTTAGCTGATGGTAAAATATTTCTTCTTCCTCTTCCCTATATTCTGTTGCCTGTGTATCTGTATGATTTTGACTTTTATGTGATTGGTACTAGACTGTTTTATCCCTATCCTGAGAAGCTTTCTTGTGGTTCTTATTTTCCAAGAAGCTTCCTAACCAGTCATTTTACTGCTGCTAAATCCATCACACTGCATTAATTGTTCATACTCAATTACCTAGGCTGGATGATTAATTTTCTGTTAGAATTTAATGTATTGATTTTTTCTCCAATAGCATGTTAGGCATTCTCATCTTGGCCAAGACCCATGAGAAATGAAGATATCCTCCAGGGCCCTCTCCATGGGGTTGCTAATCACAGTGATTACTGTGACATCCTAAAGGTGGTTTATCCTGGCTCTCAGTCTTCAAGAGTAGATGCAGTAACCTTATGGTCATAAATAAATGACTGTCTAAAAAACAAGTCCTCAGGTTACTCTTTTTCATATACTGGTACCAGCCCTTTCGTTAGCAATGGAAAATAAGGTGGAGTTGAGATCAAAAGTAGCACCATGCCTTTTCAGATTTACCCTAGAACTTTTCTGGAAATGACTTGCAGAACTTTCAAAGTACTCAGGCTCTTTACCTCCTCATATAAATGATTAGAGACCTTCATAAAGTAAAAAAAAATTAGTTGTTTTATCAAGGTGCTCTTTGAAGTATCAAGAACTTTCTTCTTCGCATAAGAAATACATTTTTTTCAGCAGTAACAGTCATTCACTGGAACGACATACCCAGGGACATGGTAGAGTCTCCATCACTGGAGGTTTTCAAGATGTGATTGAACAGGATACTAGATAACCACATCTAGGTTCCCTTTCCCATGAAAGGTCGGACCAGGTGATCTTTTGAGGTACCTTCCAACCTGGGCTGTTCTATGATTCTATAATTCTGATATAAAGTCTTTGAAAGAAAAACATTTTTGTTACAGAGCAGGTAGTTACTGCAGAATTCTGATGCTTTAATTTTATTTAGAAAGAAATACCATTTCCCAAATTAAGTGAGCCATGATGTGAGAACTCAACTGGTTTATGTACTTTTAGGATTATGAATATTAATTTGATGACCTTCAGATGAAACTCTTTTTATGGCGCTCCAAATAAGAGGCATTGCCCCAGCAGCCTTTCAGCAACATCCTTCTTACCTCATATAGGGATTGCATTGCCCCAGCAGTCTTCTTAGCTTGTATAGGGATTACATGTTACTTTCTACACCTACAGCTGCATCCCTTGTCTCTGAATAAGAGTCAAATGATCAATAAATAGGAAAGGTTAATGTGGAGCAGCACAGCAGCATGCCAGATATGCTTGTCTTAGATGAGCAATATGTTTTTCAGTATTCTTTTTAAACTCAGTATGAATGTATTGTGGTTTTCACTAATTCCATTGTAAGTATTTGAAAAGAGATGGAAAACTTTGATCTATGAAGTAGTTTTAATTTATTTTTGTTGTCTTAGTTAAATAAAAGAAGTTTTCCTCTGTTTTCTTATAAAACAATTTTACATAAATTAACAAATAGCTTAGAGGTTAATACACCTCCAATAATAGGTAAAAATCATGTACCTAGTCCTACACCTGTAAGAATATGTACCAAACAGTTTTGTCCTCTTCCAGGTTTAAATTTAAATAATTATATTTTTAAACTTCCCAAGTGTGTAAGATTGTTTAAGCTATAATATAATGGAACTTTTTCTTCCATTTGAATATAATGGTGGCTTTTTAACCATTACAATATCACAGCTGCACAGAAAAGTAAACTGGCAGCACTTAGACCAGAATAGCTTCTTGGAGAAGTAAATTGTACTATAGATATAAGACTGTATGGAAGGAAACCAGCCTTATATCCAGAAAAAATGTAATCAGATTTTTATTCATCAAAAGTTAGAATAAAGCCAGTAGTTGTGTTAAGTGGTAATGGCTGGTTTCTTTGTTAGAAGTGGATTTAGCTGGAAATGCAATGAAATAAACTACAATAACAAAAAAACTATGGTAATATGACAGTAACTGCTGAAAAAATATTTGTGGCAAATGAGGTTAGCCAGAATGAATCATGCATGATCGATCTGGAAAGAAAATAGTATGTACAGTAAAATTAAAATTTAAAAGGATTGAATCTGAGATTATTTTTGGTGCCTCAAATCTGCCAATTCTGGACACCATATACCCTCTTACTGTCAAGCTCTGAATAGGTAAACATCTGTTTGTAGTAATAAAATTTTTAACTGTACTTAAGTAAATCTATGACTTTCTGTAAAAATTTTAGGGAGAATAGTCAGGAAAAACTAACAAAGGTAATCAGAGCTAATTGAGTTCTGTATAATCTTAACCTGATTTGACAGTTGAGAAATGTGAATCTTGATGAGTAATGTAAATTTAAATTGTAGACTATTGCTACTAATGGAATGTAATATTATAGATACATTTCTTCATTTCTTTATTTCTTTATTATTAATTCTAATCACATCCAAGAACCAAGACTATTGACACAGTAATTAGTAATACATGTTCCTGTTATTTTGCATGGCCCAAACAAAGTGATTACATTAATATGAGAAAAAGTGTGCAAGGACAAGGTGTGATTTATAATTGGTTAGTGTGAGGTGGGCAGAATGGCTGTCTCCAAAGACACTTCCAGCTAAGCTTCACTCAGAATACTTTTTCACTCTAAGTAAAATAAACAGGTCTAAACGTATTGGAACTTTCTATTTGCTGTCCAGTAAAACCTTATAGCTTCTGGGCTTTTATACAACTAAGATTTATAGCATCTATTCTCACTGTGCAGAGTCCCAAGATAATGTTAATAGATGGCTAGTTTTGCCAATAAATCCCTCAGGGAGCAGAGAGAAATATCTGTTTCAGATGAGTTGTTCAGAACTAAATCCACATCCCAAATGGAACGTGGTACTTAGGCTTAAGGGATTTGGCTCTAAAAATGTAAAGATATTTCGCTCCAATTCCTAATAAGGGCAAACTATAGTAAAATCAAAATTCATGGCTCCTGATAACTCATATATCTGCTAATCAAGAGCTGGGGGCTCATTTTCTTGAAAGGAATCTACAATAATTTGTGAGGTCCAAAAAATATGTTCCTCAGTCTTTGCTACTTCAACCCAAGAGGCTGGGAGATCATGAGTGAAAAAAGTGACAGGTCTCCAGGACTGCTAGGAAGAATGTGCTTCATTACCTAGGAGCATGGAAACCCATCTAAATAACACAGCAACTAGTAAGATACCGGAGAGGAAGAGAAGAGAGAAAAATGGAAATGGAGGGAGGGAGGACAATTAAGTTATTGTCTTTACTTAGAGTTTCTTTAGAGCATAAGGAGAAGTTGGAAAGAAGCTGACACAAACTGCCATGTCTATTTCAGACTGGGTAGGAATGAAAAGCATTCTTGTTTTCAGGATATGCATGTGTCTTGCAAGCTACACTAGCGTTTGTACATCCTACAAATTTTTCTTCGATGCAGCATGGCATTGCTGACCTATATTCAGCTTGCTACTGCTGTTAACTCCAACCTTTCTTCTGAATAATTACTTCCTCATACTTTAATCATGAAGTAGTTCAGGCATGTTTGAAATTTCTCTTTTCCCTAATAAAAATCATTAATTTCTGGACGTAACTTCATTTTTTCAAGATAGTTTTTAATTTCAGTTCTAAACCTCTTGCACACTTGCATTGCCAGTAATGATCCATAGTTCCCTCATTCTTTTTTAATTCTCTTGTACATTTACTGTTTCTGTTCTCCCGGTATTTAATCCTCTGCAGAAGTTTTCCAATAGATCAATTCACGTGCCCAGGATTACCTCAAATAATTATTTGACAATTGTAATCTGAAATTCTTTGGATCCTGTTGATCTGAAAGGACCTAATTAAATGCTTAGCACTTACACTCACTTTATTCATTACATTCCTGCAATGATTACAAAATCTATTAGTAAATATGTTTTACAACTCTTTATAGATCTGGAAAAGTATCTGAAATGGGGTTTGTAAGCATTTGCTTAAATAAAGAAGATTTATTTGGATGGACTCTGACCCTGTTGGTGCGTGCTTACATATATAGTTAGCAAGTCAATACTGGTAACTTTTAATTGAAAACCAATTTTGAAATCACAGTTGCAAGTATTGATATTACAAATGTTAAGTCTAAGAGATCAGCGGACCTAGGTGTATAGCAAAACCAATAAATCAAATCTTTGGTAAACTCCTTTAGGCACAGCATCAGAGCAAGCAAAAGGCAGCTCTAAACTACCTTTGTTTATCCCAGTTTTTCGGTTCTTCACACCAAGAAAGGAAAGTTGCCGAGAGTCTAGGTGTGTGTAGCCAAATAAAGAGTGACTGCAGCACAGGTACTCGTGTCTAGACCACTGTCTGTACAGCTAGCAGAGGTTATTTTAGCACTTATTTTATATCAGGACAACATATTTACTGATGGTGTGTTCACCAGCTTCACGGATTTTGTCATTGATCATGTCATATCTTACCAAATGTTGTTACAAAAGCTGACTAATTACCCACCCTGTTACTAAAAATTTGTTTGAAATTTCACTATGGTTATCCTAACATGTGAAAGTGGAAGCAGGGACAGGTATCCGGGGAAGAGTGTAGGGACACTTCCTGGTTTTGTAGGAACGGGGTCAGGAAGGCCAAGGCATGGTAGTGGTCAGTGGCTCAATGTCTGGATGGAGATCAGTGACATCACTAATCATGCTTGAGAAGTGGGCCAATGCAAACCTCATGAGGTTCAACAAGGCCAAGTGCAAAGTCCTGCACCTGGATTGGGAGAAGCCCTGGTATCAATACAGGCTAGAGGATGAAAGGATTGAGAGTAGCCCTGTGGAGAAGGACTTGGGGGTACTGGTGGATGAAAAGGTGGACATGAACCAGCACTGTGCGCTCACAGCCACCTATATCCTGGGCTGCATAAAAAGAAGCATGGCCAGCAGGTCAAGGGAGGTTATTCTCCCTCTCTACTCCACTCTTGTGAGACCCCATCTGGAATACTGTGTCCATCTCTAGGGTCCTCAGCACAAGATATGAACCTGTTGGAGTGGGCCCAGAGAAGGGCCACAAAAATGATCAGAGGGATGGAAAACCTCCTCTGTAAAGACAGGCTGAGATAGTTGGGGTTGTTCAGCCTGGAGAAGGCAAGGCTCCAGGAAGACATTATTGTAGCCTTCCAGTACTTAAGGGGGGCTTATAAGAAAGATGAGAACAAACATTTTAGTAGGGATTGTAGCAATAGATCAAGGGGTAATGGTTTTAAACTAAAAGAGGGTAGATTTAGACTAGATATAAGGAAGAAATTTTTTATGATGAAGCTGGTGAATCACTGGAACAGGATGCCCAGAGAGGTGGTAGGTGGCCCTTCCAAGAAGCATTCAAGATCAGTTTGGACAGGGCTCTGAGCTACCTGATCTAGTTGAAGATGCCCGTGCTCATTGCAAAGGACATGGACTAGATGACCTTTATAGGTGCCTTCCAACCCAAGCTATTCTATGATTCTATGTTTCTACAGTACTAGCAGGACTTCAGGAAGATGACTTCTGCTGCAGGTGGACCCTTCTGCCATATCTACTTATTCCCTTCCAGAGGAAGAGCCAGTTTTGCTGAATGTACCTGTGTGTTATTTTTGCTAAGCAAAATATTTGGCCTAGTGTGTCCAAACCAAACTAGGCAGGTTTTAATTTCTTTAAGAGCAAAATAGAGATTCAGTGTTAAGGGAAATTATCCACTTCAAGCGACAGAAAAAATTGAGAATATTCTTAGAATTTTTAAAGATAAATGAATGCACTGCAAGTCAGAGAGGGAACCTGAAAACTCTTTAAATTCTCCCTGTGGAAGAGTCTATATTTTTTTCACTGAGTATATAAGAAGCCTAGAAGATTAGCTTGCTGTCTCAGGCACTTAAGTTAGTTGCCTAAAGTTAAGTGGTGTGAAGGCTGTTCTTCCCCCATTCCCACAACATTTATAATTAATCAACTGAAAATCAGTTCATGAGAAATTCACAGTAAGAAGAGATCAATTCACAGAGGAAGGTATCTGCAATCAGTAATCTAGGCTGCTCTACCTAAATTTGTGGAATAAATTCTACACAATGAATTATTCTTTCTTTTCAACTAGTCTGACTTATTTTAAGCTTTGATGTCACTTGCAGGCACCAATACTTCTAGTTAGCAGAACAACTTTCCACAATTTCTGCTAAACTCTTAAATCCACATAGTTTGAACCGTTCCATCATCTGTAGTAACACGTCTATTCAAAAGATAGTGAAACTGCTGCTATTTATGTGCTATCGTATGTTAGCTTTAGTTCACTAATGTGACTTGAACAGCCCAAATGTTCCAGCTAAATAGCAGCTAAAGATTCAGAAGGAAAAACAAAACAAAACAAAACAAACAAACAAAACAAAAAAAAACAACCTGCACTGTAATAAAAAGTGAATAGAACTAGAATATCTTGGGAGAAAAACAGTGTTATATTTCATTATATGTCTACACTCTTATACGTCTGAGTGTTCCTGTGTCAGTCATTATTAATTCTAATATAATGTGATGCAAAACCTGTAAATATTATATAATCTTGCAAAATTTTAGTAAAAGTTCAGTTACCTGCAGTGCTTTCTTGCTTATGCCTTCTGTTGAAAAATCATTAAGAAATATAAAGAGTCAGTTCAAGCCTTGGAAGTAACTATTTCTAGTACTTCCTTTATGACTTTGTGTCTTAAAACAATGTGGCAGTGTCAGGGTTGGCCTCAATGATTCTCGATTTGTTTGTTCAATTGTTTTATCTTTCAGAAATGTCAATATGAAATCATATTTTGCAAAATTTCATGTTTACCTCAGAGGGACATTTAAAGACAGTGTTGATACATAATAGACTCATGTAATAAACCAACTGCAACCTTTCTACTAGTAAATCATTTAGATGTCCAATTTACGTGATGCTAAGACATTTCATTCTATCATTTCTTAAAAGCAGAGTCCAAATCTTTTAAGCATATGCCTTCTTTCTCTTAGAAAATTAAGAGATCTTTTTGCCTCATGACCTTAAGAATATGAGGCCCAATTTACTGAAGAGAAACAACTACATTAACTTTGGCAAGCTTTGGGACACGCCTACATGTTATAGAAATCATTTAAATAGGTTTTTGAACTCCTGTCTGACCCTTAAGGCCCTTCTTTAGTGCAGCTTGCAAACTTCTAAAAGGGTAAACTTTCAAAGCAATCCATAGGAAATACACACAAAACCCCCTTTATTAATGATCAAACTGTACGTGATTATTTTTCGTGCATAACTCTTAAAACTCATCCTAAAGTGTCTTGATTGTATTGCATCTTCAAAGTGCATAGAAACAGAATTGAACTCACAAAGCTATTTAAAACTTAGGCTTTTGTAATAAAAATGTAAAAATCCCTCCTGGGTTATGTATTATACAACAGAAAACTTAGGAAATAAAGAGTCTGGTACTTATCTTCATAATCTTTATCCAACAAGGTAGCTGCACTCAGATTTTTCCAGAAAGCACTATTCAGCTACTAGACACCAAAGGAGCTTCTGAAGAATTTAACACATTTAATAGGAAGAAAAGTCACTAATCCATTTGAAACAGATTCCTAGTGATAAAATAAGACAGAAAAGCCTTGTAATTTTCAGGGTATGATAGCAAAGAATACTAGTTTATTTTGTCTAATTACCATGCTTCCAATTGTATCTGGAAACCAGGTTTTCAGTTTGAATATTGTGTAGTGTGTGCTTTGAAGTACACTTTCTTTGCAACTTTTATCTCATTTGAATGACTGTAAAGACCAGGTCCTGTATATCATCCATTCTTCTCCAGGTGTTCTGTAGCGAATTGCATCTGGTAGATATAAAAAAAAAAAAAAGAAATCAACAGCAAGTATTTACTAGGATACCTCTGCTGGTAAATAGACAAATATGCATATATGGATATTTTTGATTGAGAGCAGAGAAGGAAGAGCAAATGTTTTCTTAAAAAAATACCTTCATTGGCTACTTTTATATTACCATGTAATTCAGCTAAAAAGCAGTTAAATAGAAAATATACTGAATCCTTTTCTGTTTAATTCAATCTTTTGTTCCTTTTTTTGGGGGGTGTCATATATACTGTAAACACCCAGACATAAAATCTGGCTGTAACATAGAGACTGTTAACTGATGAGACCACCATATGACAGAAAACCCTAAATTCATGTAAAGCAGCTTTAACCTACCTATGATTTTCTTTAAAGACAAGGTAAGAAGGGCAGACACTGTTGCTCAGACAAGAAGTATGATTGGACTGTTACAGTAACTTCACCAAAAAGTGAAGATAAAGATGGAGATGTAACAAACTGTGAAAAGAGCATTCTCTCTGAGCCAGTGACTGATAGAACCTGTGTGTGTGTGAAGTTTTCCCAGTGGAGCTCATGAAGGAGAAATGAAGACAGGACATGGACTTAGAAAACAGAACAGAGATAAGACAGGAATGTCAAGATAAATGGAAGAGAGAAGGCAGCATAAAAAACTGATGACCTGCATTTACCGAACAACAGAAGCTGAATGGCAGATCAATAAACCTAAAAAGAACAACTATGAGAACATGGCAGAAGGATTAACTAGCTAGCTTAGGAACAGCTATGCTGCACTGGTCAGCAATGAGGAGCAACATGCAAGATAGGATGACAGAAGAGAGAAGCCGCTAGTCCCATAAGAGAAGACATAATGGAGATAGCTATGAGAAATTGCCCATGTATAAACAAAGACATTACACAGAAGAGAAATCAGGATAGTCAACAGACAGCAGAAATAACTCAGAATAGAGCTTTAAGATGAGAGGCAGCTTTTTGTGATTGGAGAGTCCTTGGTAAGGACTAACAAACCTGCCACTACAACAAATCCAGAGGAAAGTCAGTATGGAGTCTGCCAGGAGGAAGCATACACATTGTGAAGCCAGGGATGAAAAGGATTTTTGAAGAAATGGGAGAAAATATACAGGCATTGATTATTTCTCATGTCAGGACACTTCCCAGATTTCAAATAGAGCAGATCAAGGGAATTACTCTGAGCTGGAGTAGCTAGTAAGAGACAAGACTGCCTCAGGCAATTTCCAGCAGAATTGTTCCGACTGACAGGGAAGGACTCTAGACACTGCCATCCTCCTCTAGGGCTGCTTCTCAGAGGTAGATTCTAACAAACTCATCAGATACTTAAAACGAAATATACCACCTTGCAAGAAGTGTATTTTGTAATATATAAGTATACACTGCAGTGTATAGTATATATTATGGACATGTATTTTGATAAGATATTAGTGCCACATGGTATTTTGTTGGACATTGTTAATGGGAAAGAACAGAACTAGAATAAGAACAGCAAAATAGATAATGACAGACTCAAAAGGAAATTTCAAAAATCTGTAAGAGAACATGGAGCTCCAAGTAGACACTTGTAGTAGACTGAAGTGCTAGTCAACACCCATTTTATCTTTTCATTAATAATCTTGGGAAGAAAAGTGCAAAGGAATTTCACTTGCTGATGCAAAACTGGCAGCATTGCGGGTATGGGAAAGATCAGCTTCTTGTAATGGAAGGACTCCATGACATTAAGGAATGGAATAATAGAAATATGGATTAAATTTAACTGCAGAAAGTAAAGGTCATTCATGCAGGGACTAATAATAAGAATTTCTTCTATAATCCAGGAGCTTCTCAGTTGGAAACAATAAAGAAGGAAAAGCAGATGGATCTGTTAATCAGTAACAGAATGTCTATGAGCCACCAATGTCACGCAACCATAAAAAAGTGAATGTAATGCCAGATTACATAACAGAAGGTTATAGGCCATTCCTCAAAGAGCCTTGCTGTCATTCCTATAGTCTTAATAGCAACACACCAGCAGGTGGTAGAATAAAGAGCAGATACAGCTATTTTCTAAATTAAATAACCAATGGGTTCATATTCTGAAAAATTATTGTGCTGGCAGTTTAGCAAAAGCATTATTGAAAAGTTCATTACTATTATTATGCACTAAAACTAGATATCAAAGTCAGGGGCTGGTCCACATCTTTCTGGTGTAATGCAATTGCACAAAATAATACAAGTTCAGCCCCAAGACAACTTACGATTATAGATTTAATCATGCAGACACTTACGTCCATTAATAATTGCATGTTGATATGCTTTTCTCTTAATATTTCATATTCTAATTTATTGTTTTAATCGCTATCCATTTAGTAATCAGAGAAGGGCATTTAGAAAAGGAATGTGAGTTGACAATGGCATATTCAGATCCATATTGAGTGAAATATATGATGATGGAAATGCCCTAATAAGAAGATAGAGCAAACATAATGCTGCTATTCACACATTTATTATTCTGTTTATTCAACTTGTTAAATCTCTTCTTATGAAGTACAATCATTAAGAGATATCCTAGATTTCTAACCACTGCTGATTACACGTACAGTTGGTAGTCACTCAACATGAACATGCAAGAACCTGTTGTGTGGCAGAATAGCTCCCTCCCATATGTGAATTACTAATGAAGAAGCAAAGTTATTTGCCAAGAGGCTATATAACATAATTTGTAAGCCAAGCAGATGGCACAAAAATCACATGGTTAAAGTAGACATTGAGAGGAAGCACCATTTTTCCAAGGGCAATATCAGTTTTCTGAGTAGTGAAGTGTGAAGACCCCTATCTTCTCAGAGGTGTGTTGTGGTCAAGAACTAGAATTGACTCCCTGAGGTTTTTCCTTTGCAACATAGATTTGCTACATATTCTTTTTTCACCTAGACTGACCTGGGTTTATTTTATAATTTTTCAAATAATATTTCTTGCAGCTTGACTCATTGCAGAACTTTTCTCTAACAGGAAAACAGTAAGAGAAGAAAACAATCAGTAGGAAATCAGTATGAATTATTTAATTTAAAATCTTTCAGAAGGCTTAAATATCGATTATATGAGTATCATAGGAAAACTGCAGAAGAGATGGATGGACAATTTATTGAAACAAGGTACACCAAAACCAGAGACAAAATAAGAATTTCTATACTTTATTTGGATTATCTTGTCACAAGAAAACACTTTCTTCTTAAGTTAGGCTATCATAAATTAATTGGTTTTCAGAACCACCTCTCAAACTACAAACTTTAAACTTTCACAAATGCAAATTTCTATGAGATTTCAGCCAGCATGCAGACACCGTTAAATGTTTCCTTATTATTTAAAGATAATACAGGTACAGCTGTCTTGTGGACAGCGAAAAAAATAGCATTCAGCAGTTCAATAAAGTTTGTTGGGTTTAGTGTTGGAGATTTTTTCCTCTTGACACATTAGAGAGACTATGCTAGGCAATCACTTAAATGGATTAAATTTTGCACAGGTAGTGCCTTAGTTATCAGCAAAATTGCATGAGTTACTAATTGGTGCAGAAATTATTCTTGTTAATATCTGTTCCCAAACAAATTAAACATTTATCGGTTATGTCTAAACTGAGACATGAAGAAAAGTTTTTAGAGAAACTTGCCAGTACCTGTAACTCAGACTGCTTTATTTTGTAATGGTGGCTGTGCTCCTTGTGTTTTTGTGTTCAGACTGAAAAAGCACACATTATCTCGGAGACAAGCTGAGCTTTCTCTAGCTACTTAGAGTCCATGCTACCATGCATACAGATGACATTCAATGAGAAGATGGGCTTGCACTCCGGTGCTGAATTGACTCTGTCTCATTGACCCACTTATTAATGGAGATTAAAACTTACTTTGTATTGGGAGACAACAGAGCGGACACTGTATTCAATATCAAAAGCCGCTGAAGATGCTGGTAACAGACGTTAATGTGTTGTGAGCCCTCTAATGGACATGAGAATGAAGAGTGCTGTGTATCAGTATTGTCTGGCTCTTACAGAATAGTTATCCTAGCCTGAGAAGAGAAGTTTTAGAAATATAAATATACAAATTTCTGGAGGATATCTTTCTCTGTTTTGTTCTGGAAAGGAGAGGTTAGCCTGTGATGAAACCTGCCCAAAAGCAGTGGAATCTCCAGGAAAAATACTGCTAAACTCCAGCGTCACTCCTGAGAGTATGGATTAAACACGATTTCCCAAAGATTTAGAAGACAACCATGTTTCTAAGGGATGGCAAAAGTTTTACCCTGACATGACCCCAATCCCCTTTTCCTGACTTTCACCTGACTTTTGAAAATTTCAAGCTTCTTTTCCAAAGCAAAGAAACTAGGTCCTTATAATAAAAGCTTGCAAGCACTCACTGGTAAGTAAACCATAATGCTTTTTTTCATAATTTCAATATGATGCAATTTTAATACAAATACTCCCCAAATATCTTGTGTGAGATAAAAAGTTTGATGAAAAATTACACTCAAGTATTTTAATTTTGGTAATATTGCAGTAGAAGTATGGGGATTTGGTGTTCCAAGTTTTCAAAATTTCAAACTCAAATGAAAGTATATCGCAATTGTTTATAAGCAAGGCAAATAAGCAAAAGAAGTATAGAAGTATTGCACCATGGTATTGTATTTAATAGTCTTTTAAATCAGTACAAGATTTTAAAACTATGAACAACCAGGGCAGCCACTCTAGTCATTGTGGTTGTCATTTAGTGACTGTTAAACTGAGATATGAAGGATGTCAATGTGTACTAGATATGGTATACAAACATAAAAAACCCATTGAAATCCAGATTTTAACCTAAATTGCTATGAGTTTACTATCAGCTTATTTACATTGAAGGACAGTATGGACCAGAAATGGCATCTTCTTAAAGTATTTATCTTAATCCATATATTTTTAGGAAGCAGGCACCTAGCAATGCAGAAGGGGAAGTAAATACATGACAATATATGAGAAGTACTTCTAGGATTCTTCCATAAACAGTTCTCACATTGATATACTTATGTGGCTTACCTTCTTTGGTTATAGGAGCAGAAAATATATAAAAATAAAAACATTTGAAAAAATTATGTGAGAATAGATACAATATGAATGGAGCTAACAAGTAATTGTCATGAAAATGTATTACAGCCAATTTATGTCTGTTCTGCTATAGATTGTACATTCATGATACATGCAGAGTAGAACAGGTATTGGACAACTATGAAAGCAACAGATACTTAGTAAGTTCTTATCAACTCCTAAAGCCAGGCATTTTCCTGGAGAATACAAAGCAAAATGCATAGAGGAAGCAGTTGTTGAAGTAAGCAAGCATAACACAAACAGAAACAGCATGGATACCTATTACCATTGGTGGTATTGATAATATGTCCTAAAATGACATATTGATAATATGTCATAAAATGACTAGAGATGACTCAGAAGCTTAAACTTGCCTTCTTATTTTCAGTTGATATATTGCCAGAAAACATACAATGGAATATCAGTTTTGGAAGAGTAACAGTAACATCCAGTGGCCATTTAAGATAGACCAAAACATAGTATATATTCCCTCAGAATCTCTGAAAGGGAGCATGTATTTCACTACTCATAGTATTGAATCCAATACATCAGGCTAATTCAGGTAAACCAACTTCTAATTATGTTTGCTCAATGTATTTTTTATGTAAAAGTCATGATTTTACATTACTGAAATTGTATTTTAATTTAAAGTACTATTAAAACATATATTTAAAAATAATGTTACAATTAACTTACCAATCAGTGGGAAAGTTGTCTTCACCCAGATTTTGCCTTATTGACCCAGATGTCTGCCTGCTGGTGCATAGAGGAGCCAGACAGTATTGTAACAGAGTGTCAATAGAGGTTTGGCTGCATCTCTCTGGATCCCTTAGTGAGCGTATGCTGCAGCCCAAAATATGTGCATATATAGTTCAATAAAAGTTAATCCTTGTGTATTCTGAGAGATTTGTAAGATACAAATGAAATCAATGTGGGCTAAAAAAGCCTTGCTTTCTAGGTCTCTGACTGTTATTAATGTCACAGACATGGATTTTCCCACTTTAAAGGTGAGCATAGAATCTGCTACCTATAGTCTGTTGATGTGTGGGGTGCAAATTTCCCAGGGTGCCCCAGAAATTTGTGATGTGCTTTGAGAAGACAGTAAAAGCAAAACAGAACATGAGAAAACCATGATGAAATCTAAGCTGTGCAAGGTAATACTTGAGAAACATCAGCTGGCATGTTGATGAACTGGCACATTTTCTCCAGACTGAAGACAGCTACACAGCCATGCATCCTGGAATGGATCCATTCCCTTCACCTATTCCCCTCTATTCCCAGACAACATCAGGCTGCTGGTGAATCCACATTCACTTTCACCAGATGCCCTTCATTGAGGAACAAAGGACATGCCCCTTGTCTCAACTATTCTGCTCATCCCGTCATAAAACATCAGCCTAATTCAGAAGAACATGTTTCTTAATAAATAATAATATAGTCAGGAAGTTTTTCTGCTCAGGGCACAGTTCTGCCAAAAATTCACTTATGGAGACAAGGCTAATCATTTCACCAAGGAGGTCAACAAAAGAAAGCAATGTCTTATTAAAGCATAAGGAAACAGAAACACACAATCAACAACTATGTCTCTATGTCTCTCTGTGTAGAGTAGCAATACTCACAGCCTTTGAACTTAGACTGGAAGGAGTCTCCATGCTGGGTCAGATCACAACTCTCTCTGTCATAATGTTTCAGCATTGACAGTGGTCAATGCTTCAGATTCTTCAGAAGAAAAATAAACCTTTGAGGTGAAATCTTCAGATTCGAAAGAAACATCCCGTGGTGATTCTGAACAGCTGTAAGATAGCTCTGATTACAATATCCCTGACATTTAAAAAAAAAAAATCTAAATAACTGTAGGAAGGGATTTATCTGCACACAGAAGCTTGTCTTTTCACTTCATAGAAACCTATTGGTCAATGAGACTATCCAACACTGACAGCCTTTAATGTCACTGGAAGAATTTCCTGGATTGTCTGTTGAAAGTTCATGGCAACTGATGTAAAAATTATGGCAGATCTGAAAGTTTGATAGCAGCTGTCAGAACTTTAACACTAGAAACAGGTGGACAAGAATTTATTTTCTGTAATTAAAGGTATACAGAAACAATTTAACTTTTTAAAAAAAAAACAATTTAGTCCTCAGAAAGGTACAAAATCAAATTATTAAACAATTGGTCTATAAGGACCTTGAAGTTATTATATCAATACAAAATCAATGATTATTTGTCAAGTGCCACTAGGATAGAAAAGAATGAACATAAGATGCAAAAACTAGCTATCATAAAACAGTATTCTACCATGAGAACAGACAGACTCTACACAGGAACCCTGTAAGGCTGTGCAGTCTCCATCTTTGGGAATATGGAATACTTGACTGGAAATGGCCCTGAGTGATTTTACTGGAGTAGGAAGTTGGATGAGATGACTTTGGGAGGTCCCTTACAACCTATCTGATTCTGTGGTTCAGGGATTTAATTTTCTTCTATGATGTGTAACCTGATAAGTTTTACTGGAAGGGGAAAGCCATAGCAGTGCAATACCTCAGCTTTAGTAAATCTCTTGTCATGTCACTAACCACCTAGGAAGTTACAGTTTTGATTAAATTACCGAAAGACAGAATTGGTGGAAATATTGAATTAAAAGATAATCATCCAAGGGTAGCACTCAGAGGAGGAAAACATGTTAAGACAAGACAGCTAAGCATCTATCACAAGTCTGGTAGTTTTCAGTACTTTCTGTAACACTGTTAATCAGGGAAATATTCTGAGTCTCAGTTATCCATGCTATGTAATAGAACTAAACACAAGAACCTTGTGGCTCTGAAAGGTACTTGGGCATGGAGAAATCATGGAGCAAGCCTCTGTTGGCTCTTGACAGCTTAACTGATTTCAATATGTGAGGACTTTGTTAAAACACTGTATAAAACGTACATATCCAAGTGACATTTGAGTAGCCAGTGTATGCTTCCACAGAGAGATATAAGACACCCTCTTTCTTATGTCTGCTTCAAAATCTGTTACACAAGCATTGTATTAAAGTAGGAATGTCCAAGCTATATTCTCAAAAAGACGTATCTGGATCTTCTTATATAAAAGTCTTGCATTGTTGCTGTAGTATTGCTGCTATAATATTGCACAATTGTTTCCTACATAAATATCCTGACAAGTCTTTTCTCATTTTAAGGCATAAGAGATGGGAAGTGGCAGAGGCATACCTGAATATGGTTTATCCCTGGGTTTTATAATGGCTTCTGAAAATGAAAGAAGTTCTTAAGTTCTAGTTTCTTTTGGTAACCAGGTGACACTCCTGTTAGTCCCAGAATCCATTTCCTAGTCCCCCTCTGCCTAACTTGCGTTAGGTATTTCTCAAACAGACATGAAAATCAGGGTTCATATATGCTTGTCACACCCAACAGTGGTCTTGTCATGCTTTTTTGAGCATCTCATGACATGTCTTCAGCTTTTAACTACAAGTAGCTGGCAGCAACTCATTATCAACAAGAACCATGTCAAAATACAGGACCACAATTCAAAAGCAACTACATTTCTCACAGTTTTAAAAAAGTGATTGTAATACTTTATATATACAACCACTTTTTATGCAGTCTCTTATCATCAGAAGATATTTCAGATGCTTCAAAATCACAAGAAAAAAAATAGCTAATGCCCATAAACCATAGGTTTTGCTCCTAATGACACTCAGCACAGAATAATAGTGTGACATCCAGTCACTTTAGTTTTTCAAGGGTTCAACCTCATCCTGCTCCTGTGACAGGTGCTGGTTTATCTGTATGTTCATAGTCATGTCTAGGCAGTTTGAAGCGTGTGGTGGAGAACAACCAGTATCTCAGCACACACTGTGGGGAGGCTCAGAGACTGCAGGTGTGGCAGAGGGGAGTCAGGGACAGCCTAGAGCCTGCAGCACCTCCCGAGGCTGAGCATCTGCACTGAGGGGCAGGGAGCTGGCAGGGCTCACAGGAGGCAGAGGCACTTTCCTGGGGACAAGGAGGCTCTGAGTCTGCTGCCACTTGGAAGATCAGGAGGCAAGCACATGGTGGGAACAGGGAGAACTTAAAAAAGTTTTATTGTTATTATTTTTACTCTAGTTCCTTTGATTATTCTCAAATTAAGCAAACACTTATGCTACTATTTTTAATTCAAAATTAGACTTTCTGAGTTAAAAGGCTTTTTGATATTTTGGGAGATTTCAGGGAATAAGTTCTAGAAAGATGCATTTCAGAGATCTGTTTGACTCATGGTCCTGTCACAATCACAGAGAAGTTAATCTGATGAGCTGGGAAAAATTGTTGCTTCAAAGAAAGAAGTGTATAATTAATAGATCCATCATCAATTAACTTTTCTCTCTTGTTCATACTTTGAACAGGGTTTAATATTATTATGGAAAATGGAAACACTGGAAACTTTTCACAGACAGCTTGTAAAACCTTGACATTGTTGAAACCATTACCTGAGATTTGGGGTTTTAAAAAAATTATTTTGGCCCAATTTTCCAAATGACTCTATTAAATAATTTAGACATGAGAAGCTGTGCCTCAAAACACTTTAGCAGGTTTCTCATTTTGCTACTCTTGAAGACCAAATTACTTTCCATCCTCTTTCACCAACTCCTACGTGATATGCTATCTTCTCCCTCTGTTTCATACAGTCCTTTCAATCTTCTCTCTGTCTTTCTCGTCACCAGGGATTCAGGGTGTCCTTCCATCCCCTGTGTTCTCTTCAAGGGCTCTCTTTCCCTACCAACAATCACTAGTGCCTGACCCCTCCCTTTCTCTGCTGTCCTTGTTTTTTTCCTCCTTCACTTTGCTAAGGACTCTCTGTGTATGGCTGTACTAAAAAGATGACAGCAGTAGGATGACCAAGTATCCTTCTTTCCCTCCTTTCTTATTTTTATATTTTAACCTCTTATTATTATCTTTTTACCTAAATCTACACTGATGCTTCAAAATTCGCATTGATTCTGAAATGGTCTCCATGAAGTAGTCAGATAGAAAAGAAAAAAGAAAAGAGGAAAGTCATGACATTGATCATATTGCCAAAACTCTCTCTTCCTCACCCAACAATATACTTTGTTGGCTTAAGCACATGTGTGAATATTTACCACATGAGATCAAAATAACTGAATTTGAAAGAATTTAAATTTATTTAATTTTACTCCAAAATTTTCTGTTAAAATCTGATTTTCCCTTTTCTCAATTTTCTGTTTCCACTTTCTGAGGGAAGATAAATAAATTTTAGCATTCCTTTAAGACATGTGAGATGTTATAAAAATGTTGCAATTTTCATTTCCTCTTGCCATTTCACTATTCATAATTCCCTGCCTACAAATGATCCCTCCAAATGTATACAGTGAAACTCTTGGGAAGCACTACAGAAGGTGAAGTTTAAAGGCGTGAGAGCATGAAATATTTCTTTACACTACCTTTAGGCCCCACTGACTCTGGACAGTTGTGGGGTCCAGCCTTCCCACTCTCTAGCACAAGTTAATATATTTTAGGGCTACTGTTTCCAAAGGAAATACAGCCCTGTAGCCTATACCTCCAGAACCCACTGTGCCTGCTGTCATAGGGACTGGAGAAGTTCATTAAGGATCCTTTCTCTTGTTTCTGTGCTCTCACTTCAGGGGGAATCTCTTCACAATTTCATAAAGCTCTTTTTACATCACTGATACCACAGCCTGGAGCGCTACAGGGCAGCTGCCACTGGTCCAGGGCATTAAAGGACAGACAATAAATGGAAACGACTGGAATAGTGTGGGCCACCACTTACAGAAGGAGCCATGACTTATCAAATATAAGACACATATGAATGAAGTCAATTGCTGTTACATTGTCGTGATGAAATGTTGAAACAGAAAGGTTGCTTTTGAATATGTGATATGCTGTTTTACACATGGAAATTTATTTAAATGTCTGTCTGAAATATGAGTTGTGTTTTTTCTTTTAATTATGTGCCTTTGCTTTATAGCATATTTTCACAGTTCTAAATTTTCTTGGTGTTAATTTTAACCTTCTTTGGTTTACATACACTTTATCTTTCACTTTAAGAAGTGGTCTGAACAACTTAGCAAACTTAGTTGCTAATTTATAATGGATTACATAATTGAGTAAATGATGAAGAATTTATTCACTTTCCTGGCAAAATTTAATCCAATCAATGTAATTAGCATCTAATATTTTGCAAGTGAAGCTGACCTCCTGTAACCTGGCCATTTGCTGATCATGCAGTACTGTTACTTTCAGCTTTGTCTAATTTCTAATTTCTATACGCTGTCTTGTTATCCCATCTTCCTTTTCTCCATATAGCTCTGAAACTATTTGATCAGTCTGCTGCTCAGTCGCCCATTACTTGAAGAGTTTCCTTCAAAATAAACCAATTTTTTACTGAAAGAGACTCAGCTTTATATCTCTAGCCACTTCCTCCTCTGAGGTTGAACAGTCATTGATGCTCTCATCTTGTTTGTGATGTGGTTTTAAAGCCATTCTGTCAACTTTCACTTTGCAGCGGACTGATTTGATCCAGAAGTTAATTGCATTGACATTAACCTGTTTTAACAAGCCTAAAGTATCAATAAATCATTTCTTTAGTGGCTGCACTTTTTCTGCTGCTTTATTGATATACTGCACCTGAACTGATAAATAGGCTGAAAATCATTTCTTTCTTCTAACATACTTCCCAAGTAATATCTTTCTAAAGAAGAAAAGCTAATGTTAATATTCAAGAACACATAAAAATATGTTAATTCAACTGCTTCAGCTTTGATATTCTTATCCCTTTTAAAATATTCAATTTTAGGAAGACATTGCACTTAGGGGTTGCAGTTTGAATCTGCTATGTAGTCTGACTGACAGACAAGTCCTGCTACAGATCCATAATAAAACTTCTCTAAAAAACATGAAATTCATCTGAAGATAACAATTTATTTTTTTTCCCTTTCCTTCCCCCAGCCCCAAATTTGTGTCTTTACATGTACCTTATATACATACACCAAGTGCACTCACATAGCCTCAGCTTGTTTTACTGGCAGTCCAGAGCAAAAGCACTATCTGCTGTCTGTATTGAGTGACACTATCGAGAATAAATTATCTCTTGCAAAGCACCTCTCCATTTGAACCCAAACTTGAATGCAGCATATCAACATTGGTTTCCATCAATAAATCAGTAGTACCTGTAAATAAATTTACTCTGAAATTTTAATTCCTTTTTCTTTATCACTAAAACAAAGTGAGACAATAAACTGACATAATCTGTCAGGAAATATTATATATCTGTTCATAACCTGTTCATTATATACCTGTTCATACCTGTTTTGTTAATTTGGTCTCACATAATTCTTCTCAAATTTTTAAAAGAGGCAATGCAACAAACTTTTAGTGTTGTGTCCATTGTAAGAATGAATGGCATTTTGTATGTAGTGAGAAGAAGAAAAGAAAATAAATTTTGTGGCTGTAATCTTCATCAGTATACATGTATATGGCAAGGTCTCACTATCTACCTTGTGAATATATCTGTTGTTATGTATCTACAGAAAAAAAAAAAAGTATAAAAACAAATTAGTGAACACACAACTTGTGTTCACTGAGTAAACATGTTGAATTTTCAAATACAAATCAAAACTGATTCATTTCCCTGCTCTTTATTTGGCTTGTGACTGAATAGTTTTTTCAAGATGGTTTGCTACAATCAGAGATCATTTCTTACCTTAGGCAAGAAAGGAGGAACATAATTTCCACCTCATAGATTCTAACAATCCATGTGGTTACTTGCTTTTAATATGTAATGAATAGATTCAAGTCTGGTGGCAAGAATGGGGAATAATAACATATCTAACAAGGTACAAATTTTTCAACATGCAAGCAGGAGCATGTAATACCTTTAGTCAAAGGCCATTTTTAATGCAGCTAGCATACTGATTAGAAAAGATCACCCTAAAGTGCTTGAATTTAGAGTATGATAACCTTTCAAGTAAAAATGAATCCATTTTCTAAGCACAGCAGACAGAAAGTTCAAATTATAAGAATCACTTGTCAAAACTAATAAAACAGGGACATATCTAATATTAGGTTTTGCCCTACATTTAGCATTTCAAATTTTCAATGGTGCCTTAGTGAAGCAGTAACATTATTTGTGCTGTGTACTCCATGTGCAAAGGGAAACCATAAACATTCAGTCATTTCATACCAGGCCAAGGGAAAGAGAAACAGCATGAGTAAGGACAAAATATTCAGCAAGGTTCAAGCATAGGTTTCTCCACTGGTTTCACTGGGATGCAATTCATTAGTACCCATTAGACACTTAAAAGTTAGGTATCTAGTTTAAGGGTCTAAGATCACTATATAGTCAAAGTGTTAAGAGCTTCCTGAAAACAGTTTATCTCATCCAAGTGTCTAAAATAGGAAGGATTAAACGATCATCGATCTCCATAGATAACAAAGGACATGAAGCCGACTATCTTACCCTACACTAGATGCCTCATTACAACAATATTTTTCTCAAAATTAGATGTATGCTCAAATTCATGAACTGAGAGGAATGTGGAAAAGCTCTGCAAAAATATTTTTGTACTATATGAGATTAAATTACTTGAATATTCATCATATGAATGTATTATTTAAGTATAACAGTAGGAGGCTGGAAGAATACGAAAGGGAAAAATAAACCACAAGAAGCAATTTTTTAATAACATTTCAGAGTGATTAAAATGTGACAGCAGTGTTACTTTCAGACAAGATCCTACCATCACACACAGTCAAATTTCCAAGCTTATTTTACCCTTGTGGGGAAAGAGTGCATCAGCATGCACTGAATAGTTAGAGACTGTTCCCAAGGGGTGAAAAGGCTGCTGCTGCAAGGCTGTTCAGACTGATGAAAGGAAACTAAGGTAAGGATGGAGAAAATTATGTCCATCCACATCACTGTTGTTATTAGCTCAGATTATAATGGCGCATTAAAGCAGTGTTTTAAATTCCTTTTCCTCTTAGACTCAGTTTTATTGCTACCATTAATATTAAATATATGTTTCTTTAAGAAGATTGTCCCGTTACTATATTTATAACTGGATATAGTCCTGGTTTCCGGGAGGTAAATGTTTGTAAGTCTGGGTAAGCATCACCAAAGCATAGGGCATGAAAGACCAGCAACCCAGAGAAAGGGCTACGTGTTTTCTTACCTTTCTTACAATGTCTCCAAAACATGAGAAGTTATACATGGGTATACATACACAAAGAGTGGACTGAAGAGAAATTAGTTCTGCAACATTTGCATAAATGTATGCTGGTGGTTTTTATGAGGTAACAACAAATTAGCATGAATGGAGTTCAACTTTCAACAGAATAATAATGGCAGAAGTGGCCCTTACAACTATTCACGATTCAAGCAAAAGATTAGATCCTCTTGTCAAGATTTTTAAAGTAGAGGAGTAGCTCAGGCATGCACATAAGTAGATGAATGGGACTGTGTGAAGTAAAAAATCATAGTCTTTTTGGTTTATGGATATTTTTGTAGGTTGGAAAGAACAGATTTATTCAATGCAGTCCTTATTGAACTCATATAATATTCATATTCTTTTAAAGAAACCGCCTTTGGAAGGGAAGTTGTGACTTCCCAGATTAATTTCCTCTATGCGTTCTTCTGCATAGGTTAAACTCTTGTATTTTATAGCAGTAATGATTGACTCAGATACTCAGAGGCATCAGTCTGCCGAGTTTTAAGCACCTAAAACTAGGCAGGCAGGAACTCCCCCTAGAGGCCTTCAAAGATACCTACTGCTCTCCATTTTCTATACACAGAAGTTAAACACTGTTTTTCTACTTGAAGATGTGAAAAAAAGGTATCTATATGATAGGGATTGTATCTCATTCTTGGCTATCAGGAAAATAATAGTCTTTATTATTATTATTATTATTATTATTATTATTATTATTATTATTACAGTTTATTAAATAAAACATTTTAAAATATTTGACTACACAGCATAGCTGTCTGACTATGGTGATTGACTTAGGCTACCCAGAGAGGTTGTATACTGTCCATCCTTGGAGATATTCAAAACCCATCTGAAAATGTCCCTGTGTGGCCTTCTATAGGTGACCCTCTTTCGAGCTGGGCAGTTGGACTATGATGGCCAGCGGTGCTTTCTGATTTCAGCTCTTCTATGATTCTGTGATTTTGTATTCCTCCTTGGGTTACCTGACTGTGTTTCCAACTCTTTTTTGTGTCCTTTCCATGCCTGGGTTTAATCAGGATCTCCTTGTTCATCCATGCAGGCCTCCTTTCACCACAGCTTGATTTTCTGGTCATTGGGACAGACCATTCTTGAGGCTGGAGGAGGTAATGTTTGAAATCAAACATCTCCCCTGGATCCCTCCCTTCTCCAGCATGGTTTCCCATGGAATTCTTGCAAGCAGGTCCATAAACGGTCAAAGTTAGCTCTCCTGAAGTCCAGAGTTGGAATCCTGCTGTTTGTTTGCCTTGATCTCTCCTCTCAGGATACTGAACTCCACCATTCCATGGCCATTGCAACCAACAGCCAACATCTCCAACCAAGTTCTTCCTTGTCTGTAAGGATCAGTTCCAGCAGAGCATGTCCTTTCATCAATGGCACTGTCACCCATGTCACAAATTTATCACACCAATGCACTTCAGACTCCTGGATTTCTTGTGATCTGCTCTGCTGGCCTTCCAGCAGATATTAGATATTTTATAGTAAATTTCCTACAAAACAGAGAAAATGGAATCACGTCGTTGGGTCTGCAAAGTTGGGGTTTTTTATGACTTTATACCTGAGTAATACGGAGTGTATTGCTTTTTTACAGCCATGATTTCACACAGTGCCAGTTATCTTGTACATTACAGTGCCCTTTTAGTAGTTTTGTTGGGTTTTTATATCTCTGTGTCACTAATTTTAGGATATTTTTTTCTGCAGAAAGAGAATTGAATCACTTCCATTTTAAACTGTATTATCTCATTACTTACTTAGCAGGAAATTATAAGATTAACAAAATAAAGTTTAATTTGAGCTTGACTGTTAACCAAACAGACATCTTTTGCTACATGAATAATTTTGGAACAAGCATAGTGTGATGGAAAAAAATTAGTAAAAAATATGCTTAATGACCATCTTTCACAACTTAATCGTAAATCAAAATTGTGTTAAACACAATTAAATATTATTGCTTTAATTTTTCTCTTTGAAAAGACAATGACTTCAAAGAGTAAACTCACCAGCTGTTTAAATTAAAGAGAAAAAAATTTCAGCTTCATACTACAATTAATCAAAGAACTAAACATTGGGAAAATTTTCAAATTTTGAGAGATCTAGGAGGCTAAGAAATAAATTATAAACAAACAAAATTCAAAGATCAACATGAAAAGCTATCAGTCTCTTTCTGACATAGTGTTTTCCTTTTCCTGTTATTTACCAAAACAAAGGCAAATAACAAAACATGGACAAATGTAAATGAACAGTTGAATGTAAATATCCTTAAGAGTATAAGAGAGTATTACCTTCTGTGCCCGCAAAGATTCACCCAATAAGTGAGTCCTGCTGACTTGAAGTTTGAAGTGGGATGCTACTCAAAATAAATAAATGGAGATGATATATAGATATAATGAGGTCCTTGGTCTACTCAATTGTGGAAAAAAATAAAACAGCACTCAACACTCATAAGTAATTTTTGCATATCTCTACATTAGGCTTGTTTTTTGACATGCTCTACAAGACAAATTAACAGTTAACAATGTTGACAATGAAGTATCATGTTCATAATTTTCTACGACCTCACTTAAATAACACACTTCCTGGTAAATATTGTTGCCCCAGGCTTTGCAGATACAGGTAGGCATGTTAAGCAGTTATACCAAGTTTAACTTTTCAAAGGCTTTTTGCAACTTGAAGAGCTAGAGATGCTTGATTGTAATGAAAGTTTAAATCATGGAACAGAAAAGAAAAAACACTGTTTAAGTGGCAAATACTGATGTGAAGAAGCTGAAAGCTTTTCTTGGCTAATCAGGATGTTTTGGTTTTACAGATTAATGCAACAGTCTTCACAAGTGATAGAGGTTTTTTCTGTATGCAAACCTATTTCGAAGTAGGGAGGCATGTTGTGATGTTATTCGTTCAGGATTTTGCAGACTTCTGGGTGAAAACTGAAACAAATGGTGCAAAGAGGTGGGAAGATTAATTTCTTACAGCTTTCTAATCACGCTCGATGCATGAGATGAAGCTGAGGACTGGACAGATGAGAAGAGCTGGCATCAGCGGTGTATTGACTACATCGCATGACCACCTCTGCTTTTGACATACCATCTAGGTGTAAAATCTAAACTATATGTCGAACATCAGCTCCTTGTCAGGGATTATTCTTCCATAGGAATTTTGAATTCCAGTACTTCAGACATCTAGGACAAACTGGCAGTAAGGCTATGGTGCCAACGGAGAGGATCTGGAAAATTTCCCTGAAAAATTCTGAAATCAGAAAGACTTTCTATTCCAGAAGCATGAATTTTAGATATGACAATATCAGCTCTCTGACCTAGAAGGGATACAATAATCTCCCTTGTAATCATACAATTAAAGCAAAGCAAAATTGAGTCTCTGTACTGCCTTCCTTAACACCGAGAAGCCAAATTTTGAATGTACCAGAGATTTACAACTCTCACACACTAAATTATCAGATTAACTCCTGAGAAAGAGCAATGGGTTTTAGCATACTAATAGGAAACTTGACCTTGACTATTATCTGTTGTAAGGAGGATAAAGAACTGAACAAAACCATAATCTAATGTTAATGTTGCAGTATTTAGTTAGAAGCTATCTTGACGGCAAAGTGTTCTTGCATAAGAATAACAGCTAAAATTATTCTTAACACTATTTATAAGATACAACATAAACAAGCAGTAATATGAATTGGACTCTATTTAATGGCTTCAGGTGGAATTCATCTGACAATGTTGGATATCTGCACCAGTCACCCTAAGATTTTTGAATGGTATGAACAGTCTTTCTATTGATCATTTGGGGCATGTATATAACTAGCTTCAGTGTAGATTCCTGCATTGGATAGAGGTATAGTTGTAGACTGTGATAAGCTAATTGGCAATAACTGCAATAAAGCATTCTTTTTCAAGTGGTTCCACACTTTGCAGATAGTCAAAAATTCACATTATCCATTCTGTAGATCCAACAAAAATTAATCAGTTTGAAGACAGAAGAAAAACACTTACCTTAAGCCAAGAAGTGTACAGAAAGACAGCTGTGATTAGCTGGCTTACAGTTTGGAGTTTGCACCACCAAAGCGAACACTTAGGTATCTGTGACCACAAGTACCCTCTCTGAGACCTTTCCCTTATCTACCATATACATAGTATATCAGCACAACTAGGATGTAACTGTGTACTTTAAAACTAACACTTCCACTTTATTTTTTCATGCAGCAGCTTATCACTAGCATTTTCTTTCTTGAGACATATGAAAGTTAGAATATGTTGGTGCATTCAGTGATTATCCAGGAAATACGTCTTATACATGTGCAAAACCAGAGCAGAAATCCAATAAGACATTATACCAAGACATTAGCAAGACCAAGTGCATTAATGTGGTGGCTTAGGCCCTGCCGGGACCGGAGACCACTTTGCCATTGTCCCTCCCCCACCCTCGGACTGAGTAGGGCACAAACTCCGGGTTAAAATTAGGAAAGATTTAATACAACAGTGTAATAAATAACAATCTGAACAACAACAGCAATAATAACAACAATAAACAGTAATAACAGTAAACAAGACAAAAGATATACAGAGAAATATCTCAGCAAACACATCCAGCCTGCTGCATGCTTCCCGTAACCAAAGCCACAAAGGAAAGCTTCCCGCGCTGCCGCTCCCGGACCTGACCTCAGCATGGTATGAATAACCCGGCTGGAGATCCCTTCCCCCTGCTGGGGAAACTTAACCCTATCCTAGCTGAACCAGGACAATTAACAACATTCAGTACCACTGAATATGTCTTTCGTAAGTATACATGAGAGTAAGAACATAAATAGACTTTTTAACCAAGCTGAGTTTTTAATGAGATTGGGTTCTTCAAAAAGGTATGTTCTCTCATGCTTTAATCCTGGGCTTCAGTTCCACTAAGTTATTCACATGTTTTTGTTTAAGAAAGATAATCCTGAACAAGTGATTGAATCTCTTATTTGAAATGTAAAGAAATAACGTGGTTTTATACAAAGATATATTCTTGCAAAAGAAGGGCTATATGCAAGTAAGTCAAATAGCCTTTCTTTTGCAGAGACTGACCAGAGACAATTTATCATATTTTCACTACACAGCACATCTGTCTTCACAAATGATGTGGCCCACTCTGCTGTGCCTAACTCTTCTGACTACGCTGAAAGCTTTAAACAGGAACTGAGTAAAGCTCCTTGAGACATGTCTATCTGAGTCTCCAGATTGCCTGAAACAAGATGACTAGGGGTCTTGATTGCGAGCATACACTAAGGTATAAGAGTAGAATTCACATCTCTGAATCTAGGCATCTGAAAGCGAAGTGTCTGTCCTAAAAAGGTAATCCTGGTCTTTCTACAGTAAATTGGGACAGCTAGACACCTCTAGAGAATGATTCATCATACTCTAAGATAACTTTAATCTAGATAAGATGAATCAACCTTAGAAGTGCTTCTGTTGTAATGATTATGTAGAGAGCACATAAAGGCATTTTAGATTATATGCTTGAATGGCATATGGGAAAAGAAAGGTGAAAGGAATTCCACTCTAAAAGTCCTCATACTTGGCTCAACCTCAGATTAGATGGCTGGCTATCTACAAAATATCTTGTCTCTCACTGTACAAGGTGTTGCTAATTGCACTGAAATGTGAACTATTGTGCAAGAATTGATATTAGCAACAATCAAACAACATCACAGTCATATCTTAACTATTTCTATGTACATATAAACTGCATCTTGAAAAACAAAATTGGTTTGTACACACGAAAAGCACCTTAGAAAATTAATGGGAAAAATAACTAAGCTAATAAAATCAGGTCCTAACAAAATGGGGTTTAGACTATTTAAGTTTTACCCTGTGCCTTAGTACATTTGCTATGTTAGCTACCAAGTGACTATTCACACATACAAATCCTCAGTGACAAAAGTTTTGTATTAATCTTGTAACAACAAAAGCATGTGCTTCAAAGTTAAGTAAGATTAATGTTCTTTCAAATGTGACAAAATTGCCATATTTTATCCCTTTTCAAGGCCTCTGCCAGTTAGAATGTGCAGCATTTGCTTTAAAACAGTTATGCTATGTGAAAAATTGACTTAAGTATGATCATTTGAGTATTACTGCCAGGGATATTTCAGGTTCAGAAATGTGCCACATACATTTATTCTTGCTATGATAGAACAAAACAATGCAGCATCAGGAATAATAGTTCCTATGGAAGAGCACAATAATATTAAATCCAAGTTGAAATTAAATTGTCTATTATGATTCAATGTACTTATTCCCTCTGTTTTTCACAGAAGATGTAGGTTAAGAAAGTCAGGAGAATTTGAGAAAAGCAAATATAATCTTTCACTAAAAATTTGCCTTGGAGAATACAATTTATAAAACTGCTATACTGCTTTTGGGAGATTTGCAAAAGTCTGAAGAGGGCTAGTAGGCAGAAATGGTAATAAATAAATCCCATTCTTACTTACATGGATGTCAGAAAATAGACAGAAAGTGTTAAAGAATTGTCAAAACTGGCTACATCTCTGTCAGATGTTAGACTGCCAAGCTAAAACAGTGCTTCCAAGTATTGAGGAAGATTAGCTATCAACCAACCTGGATTTTGCCTTTAATAAAAGCAACAGCACTGCTTTATTCTAGAAATTTTGTTTTATGAAGAAAGGTGGTGTCTTTCTGAAATATATATGGATGAGCAAAAGATACGGGTAAAAGCAAAGATACTGTTATTGTGTCAAATCAAGATGCAGTGAAGTAGGTTTTGTCTGTGAAGATGGTCTCCAGTGCTCTTGCGCTTTCTGTACGTGACCAGTTAGCTCACAACCTTATTATTAGAACAAGCAATAATTATTGAATCCAAACTGCACGGACTCAAGTAGCATTTTCGCATGTTTTGACATCACATGTAACCATTCTCATTGGTACAATGCCTGTAAGTGTAGTAGCCATGAATAAATACATAGTTAAATGAGTTTTTCATCCAATATCTGCAAAAGTGCAGTGCTGGGACAGCTTTCTAACTGAAGTCGTGTGGAAATATATAAATAGTTTGAAGATGGAGTGCACCCATTTTAGGAACAAGTGATTATATATGTGTTCTATAACACTTTATATGATGCAATTACCTGAAATAGATTCATTGGCACAGCCAATCCACTCCATCCATTGGCCTACTCAAAGCATGTATCATTTTGCATTGCTGCTCAAGTGAAAGGTTTACAGTTGCTTGTTTTCCATATGGTGGCACTTTCTTAGTTACACAGAGACTCCTAGGTTAATAGAACAGCTATATCCTTGTGCATTTGGTATTTATGGCACTAGGCGTATGACTAAGGATTTGCTCTTTGGATTTCAGCTTTTTTCCTTTGGCTTAGATTACCACCAAATAAATTAGAACACCAAGATGGTGACTTCCTTGGAGATACAATGATTTACACAGCAGAGGCACAAATCTATGCTCTTGTTGCCTCTTGCAAAAGTATAGAGTTTTTTAAGAGGAAACAATTTGGAACTGGACCTGTACTTCATTTGCCATTACTCACTGTGCATCCAAGTAAATGCCTCATTATCCTCTGGAAGGGTTGCTATTGGTAACCTATTGCTTGGCAGGGAATGTCATGGGAAGTTACTTCTTTCGTTGTCTGCCTGTGCTTCTGGTGGTTTATTCAGAGTCAACAGTTCTGATGAGCATTTCCCCACTTATATTTACTCCAGCCACTGTGTAGACTTTCTTTTTTCTTAGGGGTATTCATATATAAATTTCTTGTTAACTCACATCTGGAAGAAGCAATGCCACTTTTTTTGTTTACTAGGCTTTTCCACTTGTACCAGCTGCCATGAGACAGAGCAGAAATCCTGCTCAAAAGTTCTCCAATTATGCTTCATTATTTTATAACATTTTCAACAGCTGGATGCTTGATTACATGCACTACAGAGCAGAAGTCTTTTTTCTCTTTTGGCAAGTGTGCAGCTGCAAATCTTGTGGCTTTAGAATGGTATCTTAGAACACATTAATCATCCTTCTGAAGATTTCTATCAGCAATAGCAATGGAAAATGTCTGAGAATGAGCTATTCAACAAGTATATGATCAATTACATATGTACTTTGGATATTATAATTTGCAGCACAAATAGCTATACTGCTAGAAAGCACTTAATATTATGAATAAATAACTTAATAACTGATTGTTGAATGTTTATCATTGCAACTATTTTTAATAAGAGTTAAAATGATACATTTTACAGAAACCAATCTCAAAATAGACCACTCTTTGAAGGAAAGAAAAATAGGTGTTCATAGGAACATTTTTCATTTGTAGAACCTGAAAGTGATATTTGAAAAAGGTTGATACTTCCTCAAATTAATTTTTTGTAGTTCATTTCAATATAGGCACATACCCATGAAAGCATTGCAATAAATTTCAGTTCTGGTAAATAAAACTAATATCTCTTTAAAGTATTAAAGGATCATTTTATTCTTAAGAAATGTATGAAACCTCCAAAAATCTGAAAGACAAAGTACTCTTTAGTTCTAAAATTGATTACATCTACACAATTTTTTCCTGTTACCTGAGGAGATGTGTTAAGGCAGTGTTAGAGGTGACCCATGTGGTTTATATGAGTCAGGAATTTTCTTTGCTGACATAGTTGGACACAAAAATCCCTGTTTGCCAAAGCACCACAAACACGCTTGGTCATCTGTCAGCCTGGGCAGATTATCAATATATGGGCTGTATATGCCACACTACAAACATTGCACAACTTTTAAATCACCCAGGGAAATTGTATATAAGGATTCTTTAGTAATTGATTATCATGACAGAGGCTGTCATGGAGTTGGATACCTGGATCAGCTGCAGGAATTCAAAGATTTCTTTATTCACCTATTCTGCCAGGTAGGAAAGTTCCCTGGGTAGGAGTTTGAATCTGTAACACTGTGTGAGTTGAGAATGTGGTTACCCAAAGCAGAGTCCTTTAATAACACCCTTTCATATGTTTCCATCCATGGAAGTTGTTTACCATTTTCAGCAGCCCCTCCTACTGAATTTCATACATCTACCTCTAAGGTCGGATATAAACTCTTAGCTTTCCTCTGGATGGACCTTTGTATAATACCACAGCCAGAAGAAAGAACAAAGAACCTTATTGCCAAGTGTTCTGTGTTCCTCATCAGTCTGGTCGTTGTAAGCTGAGGCAGCCCTAAAGATACAGCAGCTGTAGCATTGCCTTACTGGTGAAGGCAGAATTCTGTAGATTTAATAATATTCATAGCACCCAGTATCACAAGGAAAAATGTATAAGCAAAGCAAAAAAAAAAAAAAAAAAAAAAAAAAGTTACAGTGTCTCCATGCAGATAAATCACAGACTCCTACTTCAGATCTGGGGACACTCACAGAAAAGAAAACTAGAAACAACTTGTGACAAAAAAGATGCTATGCAGAAAGCTTAATCAGTAAAATTTGAAATCAAGAGAACTACATAAAAATGCACAATCTGGAGACCTGATGAAATACTAACAGTCCTCTGTGGGAGATACGAGACTGGTGATGGCCAAATTATTAATGACAGCAGTACCCCAAGAAAACATCTTAGAAAAATCCTGTCAACTTGTGGATGTTAAAGAAACATTATTTCAGTAAAAATAGTTCCAAATCTAGATGAATATAGAGAAAATTAAGGGGTCCTGGTGAAAGCCCCCTTGAGATTAAAAAGCATACATAGTTTCTAAAAGAAAGACTGTTTAAATTTGGGTGAATACACTGAGAGAAGGAAAAGGACAAGATTTGTTGGAGTCATGATAAATCTCAATTTAATACCTTTGGTTGGGCTTCATAACTCTTTACTGATTTCCTACTTCTCTAAAGGAATTGGACCTAAAACTACTCTGTTGACAACTGCCTCTGTCTTTAAAAAACTGAAATATCACTACATTAAAATGTGTGTGATCAATTGATCCTTAAAAATCAAAATGCTAATTAGTCTAGTAATAGTAGAACTACAGAAAAATTAAGTTTATGTATTAATTTCCACATGTTAAGAAAGACAACAAGCAGAAGACACACCAAGCAAAAAAGAATAACTGCTCCAAGGAAGGGATAACAACATTTCTGATTGACAAATATATTCTGCATATTTATTATCCCCAAACCATTTCTATCAGTGGTTATTGATTACTTTTGTAAAGAAGAGAGCATCACAAAGAGGAATATAAATAAGCAGGCAGTGGAAATGTGTTTTTATAAGGGGAAAATAAAATAAACCAAAAAATGACCTTGCCTTCCTCCAACAGCTCCCTTGCAACAGCACTTCCCATCATGGCAGCCATACATTCCCTGACATCTCAGTGTGCACCAGTAACTGTATGTTTCCCCTGTATGTTTCCCATGCTTACACACGGGCTTACTCATTTCCTAACTTACTCTTCAACATCTTCCTCTCCCACCATTACCGTACAAACATGTTTTAATATCACTGACTACAAACAGTCCTTGATAATACAAACTCTCTCCAGCAGCTGTTTCATCACCATTCCAGTGGATTGTTTACTAAATGTGCTGTTCACAACCGCAGGCTAGATTTCCTCTTGTTCTAGTCTGGTTTAGGTGCTTTCCAACCTGTCTTCTGGGCTTCATAACTGACTCAGGTCTAGCCAAGATGTGTATCTGTCTCTTGTTAAACCTGGATTGCTTATTGGGGTGAGGACTGGTCTTGACTCTGCAGTTTCAAGGACCTTGTCTAAAGTCAGTATGATACAAATAATACAGCATAAAATTAATTAAGATAGTTAAAAAATAAGGTGGTGCAGACAAAGTAAACTGACTTACTTCACTAGTAAAGATAACCAAATAAAACACAAGTAATTTTTTTGTTTTTGTCAATAGTTAGCCAAATGATAAAGAAACTGGACTGCCTGCTGTGACCAACAAGCTGATGTTCTTGAGAGTCCATTGCTGCGAGAGAAACATTAAACACCAGTCACTCAAAAATAATTTTCAGGAGTGTGTAGAGCATTCTGACTACTAAATAGTAACCACTCAAGCTTGTTAAAAAGATGAAAATTCTGCATCACGTCTCTTTAAATTCAACATATAGGAGACAATCTTCTTCAACACTAAAAGCAGATCTCTAGCCAAACTGCTACATTCTATGATCTATTATAATAGCATGTGTAATTAATAATTTATCATATATAACAAACTTGTATCATCTATTACAAACTTCATGTACACATTATTTTCATTATGCTATGACTGACTTAATGTAACGTACTAGCAGAGTACTGTTAGCACAAAGAAAAACATTAATTTTCTGATTTCCCGGTGCCACTGTGTTTTAATCAAAGAATCATGATCTTTGCAAGAGATATACAGATGATGGAGGAAGGTAAGCAGGTGGCAAAAGGCATGAAACATTCATTTGGCTACAGAGTTCATTTTCTGGAGGAATAAACCATATCATGATGTTTAATTCCCTTGTCTATTACAGATGATCCTTTAATACATATGAATGTAGTAAGCTTCACGTATTCGCCTGCTTGTCCAGCTTCAAATTTAAACCTATTATTTTAATTATAAAGACATTTTGTGGCACAGATAATTTTGGAGACATAGCATAATGTTACAATGCAGTAATTACATTTCAAAGAGAACCTTTTGCTGTCAGTAAGAGTGTTCATCAATAATTAAGATGTGAGGATGAGTAACACAATAAGCCAAATTAGTTTCATAGCTTGTTGCTAATATTGATGACTCAATTACAGGTGAAAAGTGAAAGCATTTTGAAAATGTTTTTTAATATGCTTTCAGCACTTAATTTTTAACATATTATGAATATAAAACATCACTTTACAGAAGAATATATGAAAGAGTTGTTGTAGCTGGAAAAGCATTTTAATTGCTATGCTTCATTTTTGTTTGTACTCCAGAGAACTTTTAAATATACCCAAGGATGAGCATCTGCAAGAAGAGCAATAAATATGAGTTTCACCAAAGGCAACTAATAATTTGAAAAATCCGACCCTACCTTTCCACCAAAGCTACATGACAGTAATAACATAAAATTATGAATGTGGAGTTCCAAGTACCAATATTATCGTAGCCTGTGATGTTGGAAAATGCAGAGTATCAAACCCTTCTGGTATCACTGTACTTCATTTATGTCTTTCATAGGGCAATGTTGAACCAGCACTATAGACGCTAAAAATATGCAGCAGTGTGAGACAACTGCCAAGAATTGAGTGTTACAGATATCACTCTTCAAAGAGTTTTACAACAGGCTTACTCAGAAACAAGTCAGAACATATTGATTTAAAAAAAAAAAAAAAAAAATCCCCACAGAGACGTGCTCAGGTCTTATTAAGGGATATGTGCACAGTATAGTAAGAAATATTCTGGTTTATGTTTCTCAAAATGCCTTAATGAAATACACTGGTGAAGCAGAAATACATGAAAACAAAATTGTATTGCATTAAACTTCATAGAAAAGAGTTTGCATTGTTCATCTAAAAGCACAATGCTTGAATAGAGCTTTATTTGAGACTAAAATTCTTCAAAATTTTAAATGGGAAACTGCAGATGTGAAGTGTCATGGATAGCATAAAAACATGAGATATCTAAAATCAATTGCTGCCATGTTCCTGTGGGTTACCTTCTTAGCAAGACTAGACAGCTAATTCAGATATCAGGGCATTTGCCTCAGCATCTGACGTGACCCATCTACTACCTTGGAATGTAGAAACAGATAATTTTATGAATGAAAAAGGATTCACACTGGAAGTACAGAAATAATATGTGCTTACTTACTTTCAAAGCACAGAGAATATCAAATCATCTAGAAGGTCGACATTCACCATTTGAAAAATTTCCATAAGCCTTGCTCTGAAAATTTTCCCTTTAGCTCAGGAATAGAGCCTCATAACATCATAACCTCAGTAACATTTTATTGCAGTTTGGTTTCAAAGAGACACTCACTGTTAATAACCTTAGACCAGCAGCCAGCAGGTCAGAGCCTCATCACTCCCAACCAGGCAGCAAGGCAGGGTTCTGGGGGCATCTTCCTCCACATCCCCAGGGGAAGGGGGATGCTCTGGCAGGCAAACCTCTCAGAGGGCAAAATGCACTCAGGGCCCAATAGAAACATCCAGCAGTAGGATTTAGTCATATGAGGACAGCAGCCACCAGTCAGAATTGCTGGGATGGAGCTGCACTGCTCCAGGTGGAGCCAGGGGTCACTGCACAGAGGCCAGCTTCCTCCCAACATAACCATACATACATTTGATGCTGTTGTACGACTTCATGATTCCCATGTGACTTTCCAAGAAGTTTTGCTTTATGGCCCTGTTCTTTTTTTCCCAGTCCTTTCAATGCCTTTTGGATTCTTTAGAATTGCAGGATTGATACGTAGAAATTTCCAGGGGGATACATGATTAATATAAAGAGCTCCATTAAGGATGTATAAAACCCTGTTTATAAGTTAGTAGGCTTAATAAAGTTGTTATTCACCACTAATGGTTTCTTAATACCATGCAGTCTCCAGAGATTAAGAGAAAATCTGCTCTTCCATGGAACAGGGGCAACAGTAGAATTTGAGATACTACAAATATATGAAGTAGTTTTAAGTAGATGAAATAATGCTGAATTATGGATATATTTGCCATGAGTATTGAATACTTAATAGTGGATAGTACCTTCAGTCAAAGAAGCCAAATAATAGAAAAGATTAACAATTTACACAGCTGAACAATCTGTATGTAAAACTTTTAATATACAGTTGCACTGATGCTGGGACATATTCCAGATGTATTTTGTGCTTCAGTCATGAGGAAAATAACAAAATGTCAGAGAAAAAATGACAGCATGCTTTAAAAATGTCAAGACCTATGCAATGCATATAGAACCATTACATGTCAAAGGAGTGCTTATATTAACAATAAATGACATCCTGGTGAGTGACTGGACCCTTACTCTTCAGATTTGGACAATGGCATACATTCCTATAAATATGAAAATCTAGAAATGCTGGCATCTTATGCAACATAGCTTTTTTATCTTACAGCTGATTGATAGCTAAATTGTCCAACTGCTGTGGGAAAATTACTTTGACTTTCTATTGAACAACTGCATTTAGGCCTTTCCATTACTGTAAATGCTATACCACAGTTACAGAGGTCAAATTCATAAAGCTGAAAAAAAAGCATCAATAGATACTCAATTTGAATATAGCATTAGTAAGGAATAAACCTAAATTTGGTGGTGGAAACTGTATAAAGTAGTACTGGCTACTTCTGCATCTCAACAAAAGAGGTGCGTCAGGAAAATCCAAGGCTTATTTCCCATCTATATCGTTGATCTAGGATGCTGGTCAGTCTATCTCTGCTGGTCAGTGTACTTACTTTCTGACTCACTTTACGTGGTTGACAGACCAAACTTTGGAAAGAATGTTCTGACATGCCAGAGGATTTAATTTCAAGATTGCAGTAAGGAAATTAAATAAAAACTGTTTCTAGTTACCACAAATAGAAATAGTCTATAATCATAAAAAACAACTGAGGCCTTTCAGTCACCCTAATCTCTCCCTGGAGCCAGTAGAAAGACACATGCATCTCTAGAAGGTGAATGAAGCGATGTAAATTCTAATTATAATTCTAATTTGTCACCTTGGAGGGAACTAACTTCATAAATTCCGGTAGAGTTAACATAATCTTCTGCAGGTTCCATTTTCTTCAATGGAAAAATTGGAGGGGAATACACATCCAGAATCTGTGGAAATTCTAAATTCAGTGCTACTTATCAGAACTCTAGGCACATTTCTGGCCAAGTGATCACTTGGGAGATGTACATACAGTAAATTAGTCTGCTCATAAATTTCCTTCATTTAAATAATTTATGGCAACATTTACCAAACCTTGTATTTTTTATCAGAAAATTATTCAGAAAAAAAAAAAAAAAAGTATTTTACACTTTGAATATGTTAGTTTTACTGTGCATTTGAAATGTATTTTCACTGCACATGGTTGTTTAGCTCCAATTGTAAGACTATAAGGAACCATAATTTATGGCTTTCAGAAAGTTCACATGCAAAAAGTGCATTTTGTTCTGCTTGGAAAGTAATTGTCAAATTTGGTTCTGGATGACATTTTCACATATTTGCTCCAGGTTAAATGTACCATTGCCACATTAAAATCTGAACACATTTCACAGCAAAATACCTCTTTCTGTCTATGAAAATCAGCCTCTGTGTTTGAAGAAGACACCAAGCCACCTGGAAAACTTCAAAAAATATTTTATCTGGCATAGGTACACTGATTTACTGTGTGTGCAGTGCAGATTTCTGTGATCTTACAAGGCTGGTTGTAATGCTACTTTCTACATAATTGTTATTTTCACTACAGTCATGAATTTAACACTTCCAAGATGAACTTCAAGTCAGTCTGCACTGACAGTCTATTGTCTTATGCTGAAACCTCTGAATTTTTTTTTGAGCATAAAATTAAAAGGAGAAAGCCAACCTTTCACAGGAAGAAAAGAAAAATATTAAGGGAAGATAAAAGCAGCTCCGTAAGCTATTCCTCAATTACTATTTCCCTTGCTAGGGTGAGCTTCCTATACTTGCACAAAGATGAAATACAATATTTGATGCAAGGGTCATTCAAGTATTAAACAGAATTATGTTTTGCGTGATAAACAATGAACATGTTGACTTTTTTGTTGAAATACTGAAAAAACAATGCCTTTTGTAACTACATGAATGTAAAATTTTGATAACTGAATTTAATCCCTGCAATTTCAAAGAATAAACAAGCCAAATCAAAAGCTGTCAGTGGACATTCATACTCTTACATGAATTGACATTATCAGTAAAATCCTAAGTAGTGTACAATTAGTTCCTGTCGAACATGGGAAAGAAAAGTCTACCTATTCTGTCTTCCTAACCATGAAATACATTTGACTTTTAAACAGTCTCCAAGAAGTTGTTAAAATTTTGTGTATTTATTTAAAACAAAACTAATACATTGAGGACACAGTCAGAAGAGAAGCCAAATCATCTACTATATCTATTCTATCCCAAATACCCAAAGAAAGAACCAAAACAGAGAGAGGTTTGATACTGATAATGCAAGATGTAATGCAGACAAATACTCAGTGTTAGATGCAGTGAAAGATGCTGATCTTGACAAGAATTTTAGGAATCTGGACACACAAATGAACACTGAACATACTGTCAAGTGCCTAAGAAGGTTGTACAGTGAGAGACAATAGGGAGAGAAAATTGCCTCACTGAGGAAGGTGTTTTTTCTGACTAGCACCTGCAGTTGTTCTGTCAATGAGCTGAAACAGATCACTGTTTTCCTTCTTAAACAGGTAAGAAAAAAGAAGGTAGTCCTACAGTCCATCTCTAATATAATTGCTTAAATAAGCAGGCCACCTGCCCAAGAAATGGAGGAGTAAAGCTTATATTTTTCTGACCATTGTGCTTGTTACTGGAGAGGAAGATCTGTTAGGTACTTCAGAATATAATTCATCTCCTCCTGAAATAATGCATTCTGACCCCAGGAATGGAGACAGGAGTCAGACACCTTGGTACTTACGCCAGAGAAGTTCTAGGCACATGCAGAAGGAAAAACATAGGTATTGTGAACAGGACACATGAAACTTTTAAAGTATTGTTCACAATAAGTTTAATTCTGAAGATTCTCAAAGCCCTGAAGCTCACACTGTTTCTTTCCCACACACATCCTGGCAATGTAAAGGTGACAAATAGCAGTAGTTCCAGTCTGTGCAGCTCTCTCTTCCATTTCTGACACATTTGCAAAACCTTGTTCATGGTTATCTGCGTTAGTCATTATCACAGAATCACAGAATGGTTTGGATGGAAAAGACCTTAAAGATCATCTATTCCCACCCCCCTGCCATGGGCAGGGACACCTTCCACTAGACCAGGTTGCTCAAAGCCCCGTCCAGCCTGGCTTTGAACACTGCCAGGGATGATCAAAAGTGTTCAGTAGGAGAGTGGAAAGTTTGAAATGAGAAATTACCTGAAAAACTTATAAGTGAACCTTTTAGAAACCGTTTTGTGGTAAGATTTTAAAGGATTTAATATTCACACTTTACTGTGTTTAAACACGTATATTGTAAACTGGACTAAAAGGCTGCAGCTGGGCAGCAGAAGGGAAAGGCGACTTATCTCTGGCTATTGCAGTCTGGGTCAGGTTAAACCATTCAGAAAAAGTGATGGGTGAGGGAACTGTGCTTTCTCAACAAACATATACGTATGCTCAGTCTGAAGGGGGATGTAGCAGGGTGCCTACGCTCCTCTGGGGAGTGGGAGACTCCTGCAAGTAGCAGAAAGCCCAGCTTTGCACGAAGCATGTCCTCAGTCCAGCACAGCTGGAAAGGGTCTCTCCCAGGGAGACACAAATAAGTTTGGAAGCACTTAAGTTACTGAATTATCAATACTAGAGGAAACAAACCTTCTTGTAAGGAGACAGGGAGTCAGGGAGAGAGCTGTTTTACAGCATTCATTTATCTCATTCAGAAGATCTGATTTTTTCATCATTTAAAATACATTTCTAGTTAATATATTTCTTTTTAAACAGTTTTGGAGACTAGAAGTCATTGGTATCTTCTCGTGCAAAGATAGTAAGATTCATCTGCCCTAACTAAATAGTGTTCAGTCAAACTAGTCTCCTTTTCTACTCATTGGAAAGAAGTAAACGTTTCCCAAAGATCATCTCATCATAAGCCTCAGAAACAAATTGCCCTACAATGCAAGTATAGAATGACCAGTTCACACTTGATAGCTAACCGCTAGTGTCTAAAATTGGGTGCTATGACTCTTTCCCTTCTTATACTTCTAGTCTTCTGTAATATTTTCTATCTACATTTTTTTTAAGATTGTACTTGGTTATGTCCCACATGTTATCTCATCAAAAATTAGCAGACTAGTGATATCTTTTCAAGGAGAACTAACCTTCTTGCTTATTCATCAATCGCACTCATTTCTTTGAGGACGATTTTTAGAATTTGTAATAAAAACTGATGGTTCTTTAATAGTAATCATTAATAACACTGGATTGTTGTGAAAATTGAATATCCTCAAGTAGGAACCAAACAAGTTCATGCAGCAAGGCTATAACTGCATGACTCTAGTGCAGTAGACATTAGATTCAAGTTTAATTAAAGATCATGTTTTCTAATGATACAAGTAAGAATGTATAGTATTATTTAATGCAAATGATAATGTTTATTCAGCCTAAATGTAGGAATTAAACCAAAATTTAAATCTTTGTCAGTGACACGGACAGTCGGATTGAGTGAACCCTCAAGCAAGCTTGCCAACACCAAGCTGTGTGGTGCAGTCGACACGCTGGAGGGAAGGGATGTGCCATCCAGAGGGACCTGGACAGGCTTGAGAGGTGGGACTGTGTGAACCTCATGAAGTTCAAGGCCAAGTGCAAGATCCTTCACATGGGTTGAGGCAATCCAAAGCACAAATACAGGCTGGGCAATGAGTGGATTGAGAGCAGCCCCGAGGAGAAGCATTTGGGAGTACTAGTGGGTGGAAAACTGACTATAAAGCAACAATGTGTGCTCTCAGCCCAGACAGATAGCCAACCGTATCCTGGCCTGCATCAAGAAGTGTGGCCAGCAAGTCAAGGGAGGTGATTCTCCCCCTCTACTCCTCTCTTATGAGAACTACCACAGCTGGAGTACTGTGCTCAGCTCTGGGCCCCGCAACATAAGGAGGATACAGATCTGCTCGAGTGGGTCCAGATGAGGACCACAGAGATGACCAAAGAGCTGGAGTACCTCCCCTATGAGGACAGGCTGAAATAGTTGAGGTTGTTCAACCTAGAGAAGAGAAGGCTCTGGAAAGACCTTATAGTGATCTTCCAGTACTTAAAGGGGCCTACAGGAAAGATGGGGAGGGACGCTTTATCAGGGAGTGTAGTAACAGGATGAGGGGTAAGGGTTTTAAACTAAAAGAAGGTAGACTTAGATTAGATATAAGGAAGAAATTCTTTCCTATGAGGGTGGTGAGACACTGGCACAGGTTGCCCAGAGAAGCTGTGGCTGCCCCCTCCCTGGCAGTGTTCAAGGCCAGGCTGGACGGAGCTTTGAGCAACCTGCTCTAGTGGAAGGTGTCCCTGCCCATGGCAGGGGGGTTGGAAATAGGTAATCTTTAAGCTCCCTTCCAACCCAAACCCCTCTATGAAAACTGGTATCAAACAATCTGTTGAACCCTTTAGAAGAACAACAAGCCTTAAAAATCTCCCTCATAATTATGTCTTAACAGAACTTCTCTGATCCCTCAACCATGCAAAAACACAATAATATTTGTGAGTAAACTAAAACTAATTTTTTGCCTTATTTAAATTTACATGTCATGGAATAGAGTACACATACAAAGTTACTGCATTTACCGTGTGCATATAATTCCTACAAAATCTGACATTCATAAAAATCTATGAGCTTCAGCCGTTCATTTGGTAAATTATTTGTCTTACTAAAGGCACAAATGAGCCACTTTCCTGGAACTATCAGTAAAATGTCACTGTTGCTCTGGAATCAGCACATGAATTCAACTACAGAGATGAAGAGTGAAAGGGGGGCTACAAAGACAAGACAACACTAGATGAGCAATGATAGGATTTTAATTTGACATATGTGAGTCATGGAAGTCTAAAAGACTGTGAAGTCAGAAGAATCTAGGACTGAATGCAAATGTAACCATGTTTCTTGAGAGTGGAAGAGATCAAAACACAGAACAGGGAGTGACTGTTTTAGCAACTAAAGTTATTAGGAAGTGTAAAAAGGAAAAAAAAAAAACCTAGGATATTGATGGTGATCCCACTAAAGCTAGTAGATATTTTTCTATTGTGAAGGGATGCACACGGCCATGGACATTTCCATTTATTTCTTCTCCAAAGTACAAATAAGCCTATGAATAAATCTGATTTTCACTAAAAGTCCTTGCTTATGGAAACTTTAAATGAAATGGAATAGAGTATGTAACTGAGCTTTCACAAAAATGTAGGAAGAAACATTAATGTATTTCGATCAAAACACATTTGAGGCTTGCTCTGTAATGCCAGTAACACTTCCTTCTGTTACAAAGGGCTATTCCAATAGTTCAGTAAAGTTAAACGCACCAGTCTTATGTGTATCATTGAGGTAAGTATATTTTTACTAATTCAGCTTAGTGTCCTCAGATCTCTACTGTAGGTGAAAAAATACTTTGTTCAGTCAGGAGTATAATCATAGAAATGGGAGCAAGTTCCTGAGCCTCACTTCTACAATTTGAAAGACTGTGAAAGCCTTACCAACTTTTCTTCAGCAAATGACTATGAAGTGTTATGAAGTGTTATGCCTTGGAATAACTGTGGATGGAAAGAATGATTGCTTCAGGAACAGTGCAGACAGCTTTAAGCTTGGTATTATAAAAGTAGGGCTTAAGAGCATAAATTCATCTAGTGAGTGAATTCTCACCTTGGTTTTCACAAGCACTTGTAAACAAGCCAGCTATGTAGAAATTGCTGCTCACTTTGTGATGGACTGCAAGAAACATATTTATTGATGCGAATGCTTGCTTTGAGTCTCATTTAAAAGGTGCCTGAGACGAATTAAAGTTTCTTTACATAGAAGCACTTCTTGCATTTTTTCGTTTATCTAAATAAACAGCTACCATTCTAGCATCAAAGAGGATTTCTTCTGTATTGAAAACATATTTTCTTGTGAGAAAATAAGAACAGAAGATTGTCTAGCAGGAAAGAGTAAGAGAGATTTGTTAGACTTTATCATATTTTAAATAGATACATTTGATTTATCTGCAGTCCCCCAACATTTGTTTTCTTGGCAGGTAAATGTGTCAGCTGAAAATAGCAGGTAAATGTGTCAGCTGAGAGTAGGTTACAGAGCACAACCATGGAAGTTACTTGATATTAAGGACGCAGCCTCTGAAGAGATAATGGCAAGTTCCCCATGAAGTAGAATCAACAAAGCTGGACTACAAAACAAACATGAAAAAACTACAAGAGTCACTTGATAACATGAATGTTATGAAATAAGGAAAGGTTTTTCATGCTAGAAAAGTGACTTCAGAGGATAATAAAATAACTGACTTAACGATCCAAAATCTCGAAGCATGAATCCTTATATTGCACATTATGCCACCATTCCTTAAGAAAATTACTCCTCAGACTAAGGGAAGAAGAAAGTTCATTGCAGACGTAGGAAATATGACAGTGGCAAACACTGCTTGCACATTTGAGAAAAGAATGGAAACCCCCTACAGACTAACAAGAATAACAACCTTTCATTCAATGAAGCCTCAGAAGGATTTGAAGCTGTCATTTTGCAGGATGAAAGACTAGTGATGTATGCCTCTAAAGTAATGGGAAAAATACAGAACTAGTCATGGAAGAAAGATTGCTCTAAGCATCTTGTAAATATAAATATATACAGAGTCATCTCAATTATCTAAATCACTAGCTAGCCAAACTCTCAATTACTAAAAATAAAATATGTTCCCTGAAGCAAGAAGAACCAACTAAAGAACAGGGAGAAAGAGGACCTCCCCGAATTTAAGAGCAGCTTATCATGCAGATGCCTCAGAGGTCAGCTTTGGTATCCTTTATTCCCCTGTGTCATGAAAAATTTTGATTTCATGCTGTAAGAAGCAAGATTTTTTGTAAAAATCCTTGTCAGTCATTATAAAAACAAGATATGGGCTGTTCCTCAGAAGCTTGTTTGTGTGAAGAAGTTGATTGTGTGAGGTAAAAGTCACTTAACATTGCAAAATTGCAAAATGCTGAAAATAAGTCATCAGGAACAAAGGAAGAGTAAAAGACATAAAGGAAAAGCAAAATAAGTAAAGACATTGAGTAACCATAAGAATGAAAGCTATTTTATTTTATATAAATACTTCAGTGTTGTGGACAAAAAGGGAGCTGACCATATGCTCACATATGGAGAAAGATATGGAAGGTATGACAGACGATAAATACAAGAAAAAACATGACAGAGGCATTAAAATTATGTAGGTTCCCTAAGCCACCTTGATCCAAGGTTGACTAAGTTTATTTGAGTACAGCAAGGAGGATTTTGCTGACAGGCTAAACTCCATTTCAAAACTGGTAGGCTGCATAATACAGTACATCAGGTAGCACTGTGTTAATGCATTTTAAATGTCAACTTACATGCAGTAGCGGTGCAGAATGAATAAATATTAGAAAGCAGTCCATCATTTAAACATCTGATTCTGAGCAACTATGAACCTTGTCAGAGGGACAACCTCATTTCCTGGCCATTGGATGCAATGGAAGCTCCAGATTCACCCCTGCCCTTCCCAATCCCTTCTTCCTCAGATACAACCCACAGAGTGTGCAGGTCTACCCACATGTTGTACAGGTTTGGAAACAACAACCAGTTTTACAAAACTGACCATTTCAGATGATTTATTTTCCCATTTCTATTAGCATTTTTCCTAAAGGCCATGCTTTTCAGCTAGGCATCCAATATTCTACAGCCTTCTATGTTGTTACTTTTGATGATCGTAAATCAGTGATCAAAACTCAGGCTGTTTTCTATTTGGGGCTGTAAGAAGCCTACATCTGGTCTGCTTTAAACCCATTGCTAATCAATATCTCTCAGCAAGTTAATTAGTTAAATCTTTAGTCTGTTGCATGCTTTTTTAAACATTCCCTTCTTTTTTCTTCACAAATCAAAAAGAATCAATGGAAAGGAATATGTCACAGTTCATATAAGAAAGGAAACAAAAGTGAAAAGACAGCAACATCCTTGAAAGGAATCCATCACAGTTTCTGAAGTGTCATAAGCTCTTTGAGCACTTTTTTTTTTCCCCGAGTTTGCAGGCAGTGGCTCAGAGACCATTAGGGCTGGTAGAAAAGTAGCTAGCTATCTGTCTTGTTTCCAACCAAAGAAAACAGTAAAGATGGAAAAATAACGATGACAGAAAGGCTAAAAGTAGACACCTAGTTAAATAAAAAATTGAAGCATCAGTGACAGATGTTCTTAAATTCTAAAAGGTATTTAGATCTTTTCAAAAAGAACAAATGATATTGTACTGGAAACAGCTAAAAAGTGTGGATTCCTTTCTAGTATTCCTGTTAGAGCTGCCAGAGAGATTCTGATCTTAAAGTCAAAATCTACTGAAGGTACCTGGGATGGAAAGAAAACCTCTCAACTACTTTTTATGTTCTACATAATGAAGCAGTCCAGATACCCAGTTTGAAATAATTCTGAAATTAGAATAAAACCATTATTGTAACAAACAGTTCCAGAATTACTGGGTGACAGACAATTCACATGATGGACTTGCACTCCAAAAGATAAAAGGAGATAGTACTTGCTAAAATTGATCTCTGGTAGATAAAACTTATTCAACTGTAGTACCTTTATTGGAGTGTATAATTAAAAAACAATGCATTTTTCTACTTAGTTTAACAGTACAAGTCTAAATAGATCAGAATTAACTGCAATTATGTACTCAGTGTACTAAGTTAAAAAGAGATAATTTTAGATTTACAGTAAAATGTTCATAACAAGGAAGCAAAGACAGAGAAAAGAGTATTGAGAGTTACAGACAGATAGATGTGATAAATAAGCTTTCTAAATATAAACTGAGTGGTTTCTGGATGATGAACAAGGGGAGGAATAATCCTCTCATCTGTTTGTAGTGATTCAGGCAACGACTCTGACCTTCTCGCCTTGTTCTATGTTTGGAAATGTCAAAGCAACTCCTTAGCAACATGAGATTTAATTAATTAATTAATTAATCCTTTCTTAGCAAGAAACTACAGTCAAGCAAAGCCTTCATTAGAGGATTACACAAGATCTGATACCCTTTGCTAAATTTCCTGACTCTTTTCTTGAAAAGGTAAAAAGGTTGAAATTCTTGCAAACAAAGATGGGGCAAAGAAAGTCCTTAGAGTACTGTATTTGCGTAGTTTGTATTTACTTATCCACATGACACTGTATTTCTCAGGTTTTTTTTACTTTAAAATCTCCTTTCATTTTCATTTAAAATAGTTTTTAAATCAGGCTACATTATTAAATACCTTTCAAATTAATGCTGTAAACCAACACATGCCAATTTATAAAACTCGAAGAGTTTACTTTGGAGAACATTTTAGGAATATAGCTACGATTTATGACAGGTGTGTTTTCAGTCTCCTCTGTCTTTCTTTTTGATCCTGAATGAGCACAAAACCAAAGCAAACATTCCCTGAGCTTCTGCATTTCATCTACTGTCCTGTAAAAGTAACATAATTTACTAATTTCACCTCACTTTGAATTAAAACTGTAACTGAGCTCAAACCATAGTGAACTTCTTTATAAAAATTATTCTGAGTTTAAATTCAAGGCTATCTCAAGGGACATAAGATTAAATTTGACACTGACCTACTATTCCATTCCTTTACCTCAGATAAAGTATTTTTTGGGGGAAAGCATGAAATACATAAAGCTGAGTTATTTCTGAGTGTAGGGGGATTTTTTTAATTAGCATGGTTTGTATTTCTGAAAGTAAGACTGTCTAATGATATTGAGAGGTAGGTGTTAAAACACTTCTCTAAAATGATGTCAGCAAGATAGGCAATGGGTCTGACAAATGGGTCCTACAAAAATCTTGGGTTACTCTTGTTGTGTAAGTCAGACATAGAGCTGAGCTACCTAAATGGCCCTGCAGGTTTGTTCTGTGAAGAAATACTTGTGTTCTCTACCTCCTCTCATACTTGTGGCTCAAAAGATAGCCATGGAAATTATTGCTACAGCTGAGGCACTTACATACCTTAGGGACCAGTAACTGGCAGGATAATACACTGGGTGTCCATAAGTAGTATTCCCATGGTCTAATCCTGCACCTGAAACCTCCTCAAGCATGTCTTGTCAGGTGGGAATTATCTGGGTGGATGTATCAGACCGAAGTGTGCATCACCAAGAGAGCAGATGTACATTTATGTATTAAGCAAGTCCAAGTCTTGTTTTTGCATACTCCTCAGCGTATGCAACAAATACCCATAAGTTTCATGGGAAGCTACAACAAAAGAGGAGAGACATCAATGACACATGACAGATCAAAAAAAGAAACAATGAAAAGGCTTGTTTTCATTTTTGTGCTGAAGCATACAACGCATTGAAATGATAGAAATATTCTTTTTCTCCTCAATTTGTCTCTTTCACTGAATTCTTCATTAATAAACATGTTTATTTCACAGAATTGTCTAGGTTAGAAAAGACCTTGAAGATCCCCTAGTCCAACCATTAACCTAACACTGACAGTTCCCAACTACACCAGATCCCTCAGCGCTATGTCAACCCAACTCTTAAACACCTCCAGGGATGGGGACTGCACCACCTCCCTGGGCAGCCCATTCCAATGCCTAACAACCCGTTCTGTAAAGAAATGCTTCCTAATATCCAGTCTAAACCTTCCCTAGTGCAGTTTGAGGCCATCACCTCTTGTCCTATCATTATTGTTGTCCTATCCTTAAAGAGACTCATCCCCATGAGTCCCCATCCTATCCTATGCCATTAACACTTCTTTCTTAAAGAGTGCCCAGCCTTCCTGGACCCCTATTACCCTTCAGGACTGTCTCCCAAGGGATTCTGTCAAGCAGGTGCCCAAACAAGTCAAAGTCATCCCTATGGAAGTCCAGGATGGCAGTTCTGCTGCCCCCTCTCCTGGTCTCTCTCAGAATAGAGAACTCTATTATTTCATGATCACTGTGCCCTAGTCGGCCTCCAACCACCACATCATCCACCAGTCCTCTGTTCACAAAGAGGAGATCCAGCAGGGCACCTTCTCTGGTTGGTTCACTCACCAGCTGTGTCAGGAAGTTATCTCCCACACATTCCAGGAATCTCTGGGACTGGTCCCTCTCTGCTGTGTTCTATTTCCAGCAGATGTCTGGGAAGTTAAAGTCTCCTGCAAGAACAAGGGCAAGCGATTGTGAGATTTCACCCAAATGCCTACAGAATATTTCATCCATCTCTCTATCCTGGTTGGGTGGCCTATAATAGACTCCTACTATGACATCTGCCCTGTTGGCCTTCCCCCTGATTCTGACACAAAGACACTCAACCCTGTCTTCACTACACTTGTGCTGGAAGCAATCATAACAGTCCCTAACATACAGCACCACCCCACTGCCTCTCCTTCCTTGTCTATTCCTCCTAAAGAGCTTGTAGCCATCATTTGGCACACTGCAGTCATGGGAGACATCCCACCACGTTTCTGTGAGAGCCACTACATCATAATCTTCCTGTTGCATCATGGCTTCAAGCTCCTCCTGTTTGTTACCCATGCTGTGTGCATTGGTATAGATGCACTTTAGATGGGCTGATGTCCCCAGCACCTTTTTGCATTTAGAGATCCTAATTACAGCCTGAGCTTTCACAGGTGTTACCACAGCTACTGATCCATCAATATCCCTTGCATCTTTGTTGTGATGCATGTCTCCATCTCTTGCCTCCACTGAGATGGCAGGGTGAGGGTCATTGCTGGCACAACAGCCCACAAATTCTGGTAATTTTCCCTGGGACTTATATCTGGGAGTTCCATTTTTGTCCCCAGTTGTTTTCTAGAAACAACTTACTTTGCCTTCTTCCTATCAGACTTCCATTTTAAGAAATACTCTAAATGCCATTAAAACCACTAATTTTTGTGAGGTTAGATTTAACATGCATAAGAGTGCACACCTCAAAATGTTATCAAACTATTTCATTTTACCTAATACTAATTATATGTTTTAAAGATATCCTCTAATTAAGTCCCTATTTGGTAGTCTTTGATAATTCTTACTGAGTAAACAAGGATAAGTGACTTAATATAACCTGCAATCAGGGCATTTTAAAAGCCTAGAATTCACTACTTCATCTAATTATGCAATTACAGGGTTAAGAAGCAGATTCTTGATGTGACGTCTCCTATTTTGTCAAGATCTAGAGAGAATTAATTTACAGATACGTAACCTTAGACATTCTACATCATTCTGTACAAAATTCTCTATCAAATATAACTCCTTTTAATTTATGCTATGAAGTGTATAATAATATTAAGTACATGATAATAGTATGAAAAGCATCAGTTATGATGAACATCAGCTATCTTTTCGTGCATTTTCTCACAAATGGACATTTTCCTCAGTTTTCACTATGTCCATGGCCTTTTCTGAAGGTATAAAGCTGAGAACATGGTGTAAATCTGGTTGTCTGAGCTTAGTCTTGTGACTTCATGTAAAGGTCTCCAGATGCAGTAGTACTGATGTAAGGAGTTCTAGCATTTCTGATGGCATTTTTCTTTATACACTAAAATACAGAATGGACAATAGTAGCAACACCAAAAGGAGGCTTTTAGTGAAAAAATAAGTATGGCAAAAATCTGTATGTTTGTTTTTTCTCTAATAATTTTGGTAAAATGCTGGATCAGAGCTAGGCAAGAGGACACACAGACATGAGGAAAACATCTGAACTCCCGTTTTTCGTCAGAACAAATGCTTCTGTTCCGACATGATCCAAAGCCCAGACTTCTCTGCTGCACAGAAAAACCTAACTGAGGTAATGTTTTTTGTAAATCCACCCTTTGTAGAGATGCTTATTGTACTTACCCAAGAACTAAAAATCCTGGAATCAATATAATTTTCAACCTGAAGAAAACAATTTTGGGTTATATATAATGAGCCACAGAAAAAAAAAAAAACAAAACAGGAAGATATTCTCTTTCTTCCTGAACATAGCCCTCAGAATTTGCACAGAAGTTGGAACTTACTGAAGCTAAGGATGCAGAATTCATGGGCCAGGAGTACAGTATGCAAGTGAGAGACAAACTTTTAATACTGGTTTATTTGTAGACCTACAAGGTAGAGACCTTTTTTTCCTCCCTCACAGCATTCACCCTTCCATGACCTTCCTGAGCACTTACAGAACAACATACAATCCACAGGTAAGAATATTTGCAACATTATAAAATATAGAGCAATTTATCTTCTCTATGACATTACAAAACGATACTGAAAAGATGCATACATTTCTTGGAAGATTCAGAGAGTCCAAATTTTAACAGGAAAATGTTTAACAGAAATAATATTGCAATGCAACACATTTGAAGTCATCAGATAATTATTAGGATTGTTATTGGTTAGATATAACAGCCACAATAATGCTTTTTTTCACTTCTGCAATATTATCCATCAGTTCTTTTTCACCTCATAGAGTCTGCTTTGCATATTGAAAAGCTTGGCCCCACTCCTGCCCATTTTAGGTCAATGGGAGTTTAATGACTGCCTTGAATAACAGGATCAAGCCCATAATGGCTGTCAAACTAACAAAAATGTTTAATGCCTTTAAGTGAAATGGATGACCTTCTAACTTGCCCTCTTGAAAAATGAAGCTGCTACTCTGATATACATACCATACATGCTCATATCTTGAATTACCCTACAATTTTGCTCTATGTGGCATCCATCACTTGTCACATTACGCTACCTTGCAATCAATAGCATTAAACATCTTTCTTGGGAAGAAGTGCATGACGCAATAAATCTCAGCCAAGCAGACAGAAGGGATGTTTAACCCTCACTCCCTCAGACACCTCTGGCCAAAGTTTTAAAACCAAAGCCAAAAGTTAAGCAGAGTAGTACAAATTTCAGATTACTTTATTTTCAGGAGGGCTTAGCAATCACAGCCTTTGCTGAGCTCAGTGAATAGTGTGAGCAGCATACTTAACATCTGACAGCCCGAAAAGCAGTTGTCCCAGTACAGGTTTAGGCCCCTAACCTTAGGTACTCAAGTTGAATCATTTAGATCTTTTTTCTGTGATGGCATAATTCAAGTGATTAACATATATTGACATATTTTATATTAACCTACCTTTCAGCTGTCATAACTTAAGCAGACGGCTCCATATATCATTTGTTTAATAATCCATACAGTATTGTCCTTTCATTAATAGTTAACTACATGTGTTGGACAATAAATCAGATGAACAATAGCATAACTTATAAACAACATGACAGATAAACTTTAAGATGACAAGTGATGTACTAGCAATATCTAGTGTATTATGTGAGGCTATAAAATATTTAGGGGGAGGTTTCTGAAGATGTAACCTTATCTTTGAATTTTCTGACCTTCAGAACTGGTATCCTTACTATTTTATTGTGATAGAAAATACATACTTACATCAAAATTCCACTTTACCAGGGTTTGCTTTCTCTCTCCCCATCTCACCCACCCCACCCCACCCCAGTTCCCAATGAGACCGAGCACTTAACACCAGTAAATGCTAAAAAGAATAATATGACCACTCCCAATTCAGGAAGTACAAAAGGCTGCAGAAGGAAAACGTTAGAAGCTGGTACTAGGAAAGTAATAATTCCTTCAAAGCTACCACACTAGCTGAAGCTCCAGAAACTCCAAAAAGTCTGAGCCAAAATTTCCCTTATTAGTCAGGAGTTTATAGACTATTGGAAAGTGTCTTTGAAGGTAATTATAAAAGGAGAAGAGAAGTATAAAAGGGTGAGAATGACTTATTTTGCGGTTTCCAAAGCTGCAAAAGTATGTAAATCTATCAGAAGGTCAATTTAGGATGTTGCATAACAATGGAGAATACCAGTAAATGAATGGAGGTAATGTGAGTAAAACAACTCATTTTAGCATGTTGTTTTACAGATGAAGATGCTGAATCTTTGAGAAGGAAATATAAAATTGTACAAAAAGTATTCTTGCTATACTTGCCTATTGTAAAATAAACCCTTCAATTGAAACACTTTTTTTTCCTGTATTGAAATCTACCACAGCAACAATTCCATCCTTTTGTTCTAGCCCCATATACAGGACAGCAAAATCTACCATCATTTCATACATATTCAAGATAAGGATTATTCAAACTGGAAATCAGAAGTGAATACGAAAGATTATTCTTCTGGCCTCACCCTTTTGACTAAAAAAATTCCCCTGGTTTTCTGGGTCGTAATGATTGTTTTATACAACTCCTAAGACTCATCTCCTGTGGCTGTTGAATACCTGAGAAGCAGGCAGAGAACATCAGTAAAATCCAGACACTGCCTAATACTGTTCACATTACAGGTTCTGGAACCCTAATTGAGTACCTGGGTCCCAAAGGTTTTCTGCCCCAGAGTCTGTGTATGAAGAAATACCTAATAGCTCATCATTGAAATCTGGTGTAACTGCCTATAATCTCCCTTTGTTTCATTTTCACTGTTCAGTCATGACAAATGTCCAATGAAAGACCAGGCAGTGGTATGATGTGATTTTCAAACCTCCAGCAGTTGGGACATACTTAAGTAGATTAAGCTCATTACCACTGTACAAAACCATGAACTCCCAGATCTGGGACATGCATGGCCTCCTTCTACCCAGTCCTTGCCTGCCCTGGGGCAAGTACCACTGACAAGAACCACAGGTAAGCAGCTGTGTTTGCTCTGTGTGGTGTGCTGGTATCTAATATCCAAAACCTTCCAGCAGGGAAAGGCCACCTATATCAGTTAGACCTGCTCTCATACCACTTTTCACTGTCATTTCTGAGTACCTAAAAAAAAAAAAAAAAAAAAAAAAAAAAAAAAAAGAGCTAGTGAAAAAAAGAGCTAGTGGGAGAGCAGTTCAAAAAGTGTAGAGAAATATCTTCTGTAATGCAGATACCAATTGCTAGATATTCGCACTGAGTTCAGGTTTGCAACAGTGATATAAAAGCTGCCAAATCCCAGTTCAAATCCTTCTCAGCTCTCTTTGACATGGACCTATCCACAGACAGTACAAAACCTCTGAGGTGTACAGGCCCAAAACAAAGCTCATGTCCCTCCTTTATATAAGTCACAGACAGCTTTGCATGCAGGAACTCCCCAAGGCCTCAGTGGTGACAGGTGGAATATGCTCACCTTTGCCTTTTCTTTACCCTACCCAGACAGCACAGTCCAAGAGCAAGTAGGGGATGGATCAAGGAAGGTTTTTGATATCTCTGTGAAATAAAATCAATTTACAGGCTATTCAGAAACTTTTCATCTAAATTCCTTTCCTAGAGAAACAGGCAGGTGGGTAATTCTGTGTATGAACAAAGAAACATATTCTTGTTGATGTTACAGAACTATAAAGTATTTCATATGCACTAATGAGGAAACCTGTGATAAGCCCATATCTGTCAGATTAAAGGTTTGTTCTTTTTTTCCTACTGAGATAGTTAACTTCTTACAGCCTTTCTTATTTACATTTTAAATAATGAAACACCCATGAGTACCAGCCATTTTTCCATTGCTGCTCTCTGCAAAAAGAATATTAATAACATTATTAATAAAGCTGGGAAGACTGCAATAAAATGTCTCTGTGCTTAAAACAAAGAAGCATCCTGAAGAACTCAGCAGATTTTCTGTTTTATGCAGGTTTAATAACACAAATATGATTAAAATGTTCTCTGCTAGTAGATTAGAAATGCCAATTTATGTAACAGAAATTGCCTAAGGTTTGCACATTTGTTCAAAGAGATTGCATTCCCAGTCGGTTACCAAACACTTGCTTCATTGCCTGGTCCTCAAATCCCTTCTCACTTAAGCTTCTGCAAATCAGGATGGAGTAAGTGCCACTGTGATCTTCACCAGTAGAAACCTTATGGAGCTAGAAAATATAGGATCTATGGAGAATATAGGTCCCTGGTGCAGAGCCAGAAACAATCCAAGCACTATGCCAGAAGCTACACTGCTAAGATTGCAGCTTGATTTGTTCTCTCGGCTGCAGATCACGTTGATCCCACAGTATCTTTGAAAGCATGCTCATATGACCTAGTTTTAATTTATGACAGGCATAATAGATATGCTACACAGTGGATTGCACAAACATTGCAGGACTGAAGACTTGTACAAACAACTGGAACAGTGCTAATGTATTTTGACACCTTCATTTGGGGTGGGGGGTTTCACGGGTTTTTAAATAATGCAGGTTGCCATCAGGAAAATTACTAAAAGGACAATATTAAATTCATGCTTCACAGTCTATGCATAGCATTTTATATCTTTCCACAATGCTAGAGGACACATCAGCTCAGGGCACCAAAAGTAATTTATTTCACCTTATATATGCTCTGTATTTTGCCTGGTCTGAAAAAAAAAAAACATTTAAAAAGCCTGAATGGCAGCAGGAAAAGATTCAGAAAGTGTTTCAGACTTTAGTTTCAACTGTATACTTTCCCCGAACAGCTGTGTACCGTGAGGAGGGACAAGGCTTCATCCAGGACAAGGACAGCTATTCTCACCTACTGTCAACTGGTTTGTAAGAAATTCTGTGCAAGAGGTGAGAACACATGAGTCAAGCTCAGAGAAAAGGTAATAGTGGGTGCAGTCCAGCAGTAAAAACGCAAAGGAAGAAGAGGTGAAGCAGGGAAAAAAGGGAGTGATACTGCTTACTTGCCTGGAGGAGGAAGCCTATTATGTAGGATAGACATGCATCTTTCTGACTCACCCTGATATCTACAAACTGCCTTTCAAATTGCTGACTTTTTGTATGCACTGCTTTTCTTTCTTTTCATCCTATTCTGGCTAATAGGCTTCTAAAATACAGCCACTAGTATTTGTTACTCTGAATATGAGACTGAATTAGACACCACTAATTCTGAATGCTTGAAAATCACTGGTGTCTTATTTATCCTGTGCTGTCTTCTCACTAATTGTTTTTAACACTTGTGTATCACAGTTTTAGATCAATTACCATAAGTATATGATTTATGAAGTTCTCTGTGTAGATGATATTGTATCTCATATATATATATATATATATATATATATATATACACATGAAGCACAGAGTAGAAACACAGAGGAAAAAGGACGGCCCATGATCTATTACTGCATCCTATGCATGCTGTTACAGCTATTCTGTTAGATTCTAACTTCAAAGCCACATTCAATCTTTCCTCTTTTCCTCCTTTGAGGCACAGTACAGCCAGTGCACAAATCCCTCATGTATTCCAGTCCTAGGGCTCAGAGAGCAGAGGAGAGAGATCAAGATTCAGGAAAGCAGATCAAGACTCAGAAATGCACAAGAGAGAATACACTGCTGGCCCCTCTCATCACTCCTCTCTGCAAAGTAGTCTGTGGGTTGCATCTATTTGTTGAATTTCTGCTTGGATTGTTACACAGATTCACAATACTGCCTGGCAGAATCCATCTAGGACTGTGGACCCCTGCAATACTGTCACACAAATATCAGTAAGGACTGACTATCCGGTAGTGTATGTCCAAGGCCAAACTCCTTCAAAGGAGCATACAGTGAAATGGGAAGAGCCTCTTTAAAGTCACAGAATGTGGTTTGTGTTGCAGACACCATCCGCCTTGTGCTGTGTGCTGACAATACTGCTAAGCTTTGCTGGAGGTCAGTCATAACACAGTTCCTATCTGAACACTTCCTGCCAATACCCAAGACAGACGGTTGATAATTCACTGAAGTATAGCAACCTGAATGTATAAGCCCTACCTGAGCTTAGTCCCTTAGCTATTAAGTAAAAATCAGTTCCTTTTTCTTTCAGATTCACCTGCATCAGAACTGGAAGAGGATATCCCAGAACCTGGTAAGAAAGCCATTGGCCCAGTGCCCCAAAGGGCTGAATAAAGCCTAAAACTCAGCTTTTTCTCTTCATGACCAAGTGCTTGGTCACAGTTCTAATGACTGCCCTAACATACTACTCTTATGAAACTGAACAGCTTTAACAGAACAAGAAACACCAAAAATACAGGACATTAAGAGATTTGAGAGTCTCTTAAGGTTCAGGAGACTGCAATTCAAGCCCTCATCAAATCAAGCATAGCATGGACATAGTCCCAAAGCCACCTATAGTCCAAGTAATTGCCACTCTGCAATTCAGCCTCAGGAAAATTGCTTCCTGCATAGTTTGATTACCAACCCAGAGTTAAAAAACAGCAACCAGAGCATTCTAACCCATCTGGACTTAGAGCACAGCAGGCCATTTGCTCCAGAGAACAAGGGTTAGGTGAGGCTGTCCATGTCCTTTTCTCAGTTCCTCATGAGACGGTTCAAATGAATGAATAAACATCTGTAGGCAGTTTAAGGCTTTGGATCAGATAGTCAACAAATCCCACAAGTAGAAAACTAGCACTTTCAATAGCCATCAGGTTCCCCAGACATCTCAAAACATCATGAATTGGTACTTACAAAAATAAAGGTATGTTACAGCTTCTAAACATGGGTTCTGTCCCAGGTTCTGTCAGAGGCCAGGGCCTTCAGTGTGCAGCACTTTCTGAAATGGCTTCATCAGTAACATATGAGCATCTGTCTCATCCCACACGGTGGATTACGAGGGGGAGGGAATCTTCTGAATTCCCTGAGAGCCTGTGTGTGGTGGAAGAGTTGGTCTCTGCTCAGCAGAGTTGCAGGGCAGGTCAAGTCACGACAATTACTCAGAGGAACAATTGTGCTGGTGACTTTATTAACTAACCACTTTAGTGAGTGAATGGAGACAATTTGGCAACGATCAGCTGATAATCTTCCCTGAGCAAATGAAGGCACTTTGGCTATGAGACTCTTCCTCTGATATTAACCCATCAGCAATCAACTGATCGCAATTCCTACAAAAATTATATACATGAATATATATAAGAAAGAGAGAGAGAGAGAGAGAGCAAAAAGAGCAAAGGGAAAAGAGAGAAGGAGGGGGTAGGAAAAGGGCAATCTCCACCTGTGGATCCAACATTGTCATAGAGTTACAAGCTTGATCTGTAGGTGGTGAGTCGCCAAAGACACACATGGGGTGTTGTCTTTATATAGTCTTTCTTACACATGCACAATAGGTTGTTCCACAAGGTTCTCATTTTCTCTGGCTTGTACCTGTGCAGTTAGGCAAGTTCTGTCTCTGGGCAACCAGGGGATGGAGGGGGAGACAAATGTCCCACCACCCCACCTCTGCAGAACTCCCTCTGCTTCTCCCACACAGGGTTTCCCACTCTAGTTGTTTGAGACATCCTCTTTATGAGCAGTTTCTTGTTTACAACAGCTTGTGACAGTGTCTCCTGGGAAAAGAAAAGGATCTCTCAAGAGAAACATACTAATGCAGGAAGAGTATTTCTGACATCAGTTCATGGCCATTCAGAAGGAAAATGATAGTGTATAAAAAGGGGGGAGGATTTTGCACTAGAATAAAAAATGCAGTACATATTGCCAAAACCAGTATGAAGCCCTGATACTCTTACAGTAAATGTAACCAAAAACACCTGGTTGGGCTGAAGTTTCAAGGTGGAGCTGGGAAGAAATGTTCCTGCAATCAAATAAACAGAATTCTGAAAGATAAGCTATATATGGCTAAGTGACTTGTGTTTTTAGTCATGGTTGTCAATCAGACTGGGTTAAAATACATGTAAAGACTGTAAACTGTTTCCAGAAATGCCTGAGTCCACTGAATATCTTAACAGCTCATCTGTTTTAAGGACTAAAGAAATACCCTTCTCCCCCAAACCACTGCAAACAATGCAATTCAATGAAATATTAACAGTGTACAAGTCATCTGCAAACATGTTCAAACTGCTATGATATTCAGTGAATTACATCTGTAAGTGACAGCATATACATGTGGAATAACAGTGAGCCAAAGGAGGACCCTGAGAATACTTTCAATGTGTAGGAGAAAAATAAAAAAATGCTTTAGGGACTGTTGCTTGCTGTTCAACGAAAACATTGGATTGGTGAATACTTGTTACAAAAGCTGTAATCTTCACCACATTGAACACAAAGATTCACAGCCACAGAGGAAGTATTAAAATCAACAACACAGAGAAATGTCTTCAAAGTATGAGAAAGTCTCTTGGATTCTTACAGTGTTCCTGATGACTTCATGTGAAGCACAGTAAAGCACAAGAGTCTCTTTCTACACATTTCATTGAAGAAACTATTTTGTATGACTCGGTTCAACATTCACAAACACAAATACTTTTTTCAGAAATATTTCATGTCTGTAAATATGTAGACATAGCAATTTTATAAAATACATAGGTGTATATGTGTATGAACACAAGAACACAAGCTGGAAGAAGAGAGCATGGTAAAAATAAGGCTCTGACTGGACATGGATTCATTTTAAGTAGCGCAAAAGCTTCTGTGCAGTGTTAGTTAAATGTCTCTTATTGTGCCACTATGACCAAACTACAAAGCTCTGAAAGCATAAATAGCTTTGGCAACTTGTGTTAATTGAAGATATACACAGTGCTCCTCCAAGCACTCAAAAATGCATCAGTAGGTGCCAGAGAAAGTCCGTTAAATAACACAAAAGCTGTAGGTACTCAGAGTTAATAATCTACCTTGTCAAAGAAGAAAAGATGCCAGATCTAATACAAAGTGACAGGGAAAGAGCTTTGTAATAATAGTAAGTTTTTTAAAAAGATTTACAGATTATAAAATCAAATGGATTGCTATGATCATCTAATCTGACTTCTTGTATACCAAATACCATCAAACCTGATCCAGTCATCAAGCCCACGAGTTCCCAGTGTGCAGGAGTGTAGCTTTCTGAGAGACTTCAGGCTAGATTTAAAAACATCAGAATCAAAATTCCTGTCAATTAATGTTATTTATACTTTTTTTTCCCTGTCTTTTTTTTTTTTTTTTTTTTTTTTAGCAGATCAAAGGAACTCTTGCTTCTGAATTCTCTTCCTTGTTTAAGTACTTCTTGACCTTGGCAAAGATAAAATCAAATTTCTCTAACCTCATCTTGAGAGCAGGCTTTCTAGGACTGATGTTGTTCTAACAGCTTTTTCCTAATTCTGTCCGAGATCTCCACTTCTCTTTGAAGTGTTTCAGTGTTGTGTGGGTTTCATTAATGCCAGAGAAGTAGGAATAACACCTTCTTATGTCTCTACTTGATGTTTCCCTGCTTTCTAATCAAAAGACCATGAGCATTTTTAACAACAGCAGCATCCTGAAAATTCATTATGAGAAGATGAAGCACCATTTTTACAGAGCGTGTTCAGGAAGACGCAAAGCCAAGAGTAGGAGGAGCTGACAGTGTGTTGCTCTTTCTGATATGGTGTGCTAATCTCCTCCTTTTCCCCGTTTCTTAGCCTCCTTTTACAAACCCTGTAACATCTCTGAAACATTTGGAAAAGTGTCCAAAGTGCATGCAATTTGGAAAATGGCAGCAGCTTTTCTAATGTAAGGCTGTAAGTCAGTGTCATGAAGAAGACGGGCTTGTTTTCCTCCCTGATGCACATATACTTTCTGCCTCTGGATTACTCTGAACATTCCCTTTTCCACACTTAGATGCAACTGCATTATATTTAACACTTCTACTAGTAATTTTCTTTCCCTTCTACTGATGTGTAATTTCATCTGGAGGAATAGTATGTTTTTCTGAAATACCTCTCACGTTGAGATCTGTTTTAATGATTCCCAGCAACTTCCTGAGAGAGACATTCTCTCTTTTTTACTTTTCAATACTTGTTCTTTTCTGCAATTGCTAGTATCTCTTTTTAACTTGTTTTTTTCTTTTTCTCAGTGTTACCCTCTCTTTACTTCAGCTGTTCTTTGCTTTTTCTTTAAACACTTAAGTTTTCAAATTAACTTTGATCTCTGTGTGTGGGTTGTCCTGTATAATACTGCTTTTTATCTCTGTTGTATGTCTGCACCTTTTTCTCCATTAATCTTCCAAACCTATAAATTATTGCAGAACATATTTCTATTTTCCCCTCAATGCTTCCAGCCACAGAGAATTCACACTGACTTTAGACTTACAACTTTAAATTGTTCAAGACTTTTATCATTCTCAGCTTTTTGAGAGAGGCTGTTAATATTTTAGGGCTATATTTTGACCCCAGAGAAACACCTGTAACTCCAAGTGTCTTCAGTGGGAATCTGCAGGCATCTTGATGAGTTTGGCCTTCAGTCCACAAGCTAAATTAAAATATTTTCCAGTGCACTGAGTATATTCTCTCCACTGACACATTATATCCATATATAAAAATAATGTTTGTCCCATTTTGGGACATGGGAAGCCACATTTTCTTTCAAGTTAGGCCGGTGAAACAGAAGAACTATTCTGTTAAAAGATAAAAATTCAGGTAAAACCTTATTTGGAATGTTTAGAAATACAAATAAAATATAAATAATAAATACATCAAACTGTACAACATAATTATTTTATCACTTGGCATTTTAAGGGTGTAGATTCTTTTGAACCAGCGCAAACATTAAAAAGTTGAATTCCTCAGGCTGGGCTCCATTGGGAGGCAGAAGAACTGCCCATAGCCTTGATCATTTTAGATACATGAAAACATCCTTCTCACCCACAAAGCCTGCCAGTGATTTAAGGTAGGAGAAATATCTTTTGCATATGCATACAGTACTCTGTGTTATAGTGTCTGAGGGCAGGTCCCCCTATGATGCTAATAGGTATTGAGCATTGATCCATACAGAATTTCAAACCCCTACCAGATAAATGTTTACATATGGCTTATTTGCTTGTTCTCAGCTGTGTGTTATGCTATTCAAAATAAAGAGGAGGTCACATGGCACTTCTTAGGAAAAGGAGAGATACAACTTTTTTTTTTCTGAGGAGCAGTGCATGTGCTCAGATGGAGGACAGGTGGAGTAGACAGTCCTCAGCCTTTGGAGGCAGTGGGAAGAGTCCTCACCAAGGCCAGAGGGGATAGTCCAAAGTTTGCTGCAACACAGAAAGTTTCTGAGTTGGCTGAGTGTAAGCCTGAATGCACAGATGTGCAGCAGGCAGAGGAAATAGTTTATAAGACATTTTTAATGTTACTTACATTGAGATTGTGCTACTTAAAAAGTGACCTAAGCCTGTATTTCTAAAAAAAACAAGCTTTGGTGTCTTAAAGGCTTTTGTTTGGGTGCCCACTAGAAGGAAACATCTAAGTAGATCCCCTTCAAAGTTCTGGCCAGTTCAAGGTCCCTGCTGGAAAATCTCTCCCACTCTTCATGTTTTATGAGTGTGTGACAGCATGTGAAGGAGGAGATCCATGTCCATGAAGCTCGAAAAGCAGAGGTAGAGAGAATTTAGTGTCTTGATTCCCTATGCATCAAAGCACTAAAGCACACTTAATGTAGCACAGAGATTTGCAGCTCAGTGACTGCACAGGCATAGGCATGGGCACATGCCCCACATGCAATTTTCCTCCCTGACCTGAGGTCTCAGCCTCTCCTGATCTCTGTAAGAAGTGTTTCTGCTGTGTGATGGCCTCCAATGCTTGAGAGCCAGGACTATCTCTATTAATGTCCCCATCTGATGACTTCTCCAGGGAAAGAACGGTCACCAAAAACATTCAATAATGGGATGTGTACTGCTCAAGATCTCTCCAGACAGCAGCAGGACAATTTTTCACAATTATCGAGTTTCAGACATGGCCTTAATATTAAATTCTGTTTCCTTGAAGAGAAAAACATTGTTTTATGCTAATTGTGACCATAAAACAAAGGGAAGGCACTATAATGTGAGAATGGATTCACATGCAAACATACTTCAAAAATAAGAGTGCTAAATTATGCTTTATTGCATTAGCTAACTATCTACAATGCAGTTTTTATAGCAATGATATAGTGAATTAATACAGATTTTCACAGGCTTGAATTAATTTTGTGCTGAATCAGGAAGGCACTTTTTATTATTTTCTAAAAGTAACTGAGATGCTGGTCTCTTCAAACATGGCAATTAATACTCCTGGATTGTTTCACACAATTAAGGGATATGCCATACATAAACAAATTATTATCATTGACGCAAGGATAATTTTACCCCATGTTATCTCTATATTCTGACACAACCTGAATACAGATTGCTTGAGATAATAACCACATTTAAAGAAAAAAACTCTAAGCAAGTTTGTACTAGCAATCATCACTTAATCTCCAAATCCTTTTACTTTTGGGGGGTGATACAAATACTGTTTATCAGATGCCATGGTTCAAGATTATTTCTCTTCACAGTGGACTTCAGAGCTCAGGACATCCATTTCATTCAATGACAGAGTGAACATTCTTAGAACAGCTTCAATCTTCATGATGTCAGACAAAAGCCAGTTCAATTCAATTATGAATTGGGATTCAGGAGAAACTGAAATGAATGCTAGCCATGAGTAAATCCTTTAAATTGTCAGATTATGCTTGTTTTGTTGACATCTTCAATAAATCAGATAGGATATTTACATTTTTATATTCAGAATGGAAACTACTGAATATTTAAGAGATCTGTGTTTGCACCTTAATAAAATTCTATATTAGATAAATAAAGCATAAGCACCCATTCCCTGTGCCAAACCTGACTTTATGGTTACCACATGAAGAGATATTGTACAGGGAAAATAGTGTCTTGGCTATACTCCTGGATCTATAGTAACATTTTCTAAAAGTAAAATTGATAGCATTTAATTTTAAGAAAAAAGAAAGATTAATCATAGTTTGAATAGGACATGAGCTCCTTTGAAATTCTTACCACAGTTGCTCAGTCCTTGTAAATCATCCCTTGATTTTTGAAATGTTTATTACTCCCTCCAACCTAACCACAGGCCCCAAAGGGTTGTTTTTAATAATACAGTAATAATTTCAACACAGTCCTCCTGTTTTCCTCAATGTCTTGTTTACTTTTGAACAGGAACCACAAACAATTAATTTAAAATAATGATTAATTGTTTTTTTCCATCTTGGGGTAACATTTCTACTAATATAGGAGGACATAAATCTCAAAAAATACCATTTCAGTATTCAGTTCATAAAAAAAAAATATATATATTAGTTCCTAGCTAACTTGGTTTTGTACATACAGACTTTGTAATCAGTTTAAGAAAAGAAACATTTATCTATGGCCAGGTAATAAGGACCACCCTATATTCACATTGTCCATACTGTTGTACTGTTCTCCTGGCATGGATCATGTCTATCCATGATGTACATCATGTGGCACACACAGTGGCACAGAATTTATTAGCCCATAATCTTTAGCACTTCATGACTCTGATATGGACCATATGATCTCTCTCTACTCATCTATTTAACATACGGTATCACTCTGCTCATATTTCCTGTGTGTGAGGACCACCCTCTCATACAGGTCTTTGGAGAATATTTACCATATAGAACTAGAGTATATTACCTGCTGCCATTTTTCCAGTACTTGATGTTCACAAAGTCTTGGCATGATGTGGCTCACCCTTCAGAAAAGGGTTCAACTAAATCAGAAAGGCCTTATCAGAATACAATGAAAGTCCAGGGTGCTGACTATGACAGTGTACACAACCAGATACATACAATATGAGAAATTAAAAGAGAGTAATACTTCTCTAAAATGCTTTCCTTTCCTCCAACAAAGGGGGGATCATTAGACAAAAGTGATTATATATAATAATTTTTGATTTCTTTTTGTTAATGTGTCCAGTTGCTTTTGAAAGCCATTAACATTCACAAGATGCTGTAGAAAGGGATTTCACAGCCCAATTACCAGCTGTTTGAGGGATGCCTACATTTATTTACCTTGACTTACAATTTTCCAACTTAATTCCCCCAAGCGCTTGTATTGAAATAGACCATGATCAATGACTATCTACCCTCTCTGTGTCACTCTTTATCAAACAGGCTCTTAAATAGTCTTCCTCACTTGTCTCTTCTCCATCTAGAAGAGTCTAGGTCAGCTTAGTTCAATCTCATACAGAAGCTGTTAATTGCTGGAAGAATCAACTCAACTTCACCAGCAGGAAATGGAGGACATCTTTGCTAGGGATGTTTTCCAGCATCTCATGCTTTTGGTCATGGTCACAGCTCAAAGCAGTTCCTCTTTCCTTCTTTCTGAGGCCTGGAGTAATTACCCTATGAGGGAGTGCAGTGCATCGCACAAGTGGGAGGGCAATCACTGGGTACAGGACTATCAGGAGAGCAGGACAGCATCACCGAGCATCACTCAGGATCCAGTGGGTGCATCCCTCTCTCAGCCACCAGGGAGATGACCTAGGATAGAAGGGCTATTGCTGAGCAGAGTGTGACAGTCCTAGCTCTCTGCCCCTTGCACATGTGTGGTGAGGTGTAGCGGAATTGGGATGGGTTGTTCTTGTTTGTCTCAGGCTCTTGGTGCTATGCTTTTGCAGTACTCATTCTTGTCCATTAAAGGCTGTTGCTTTGCATGATCTCTGTCCTTTAGGGAGATATCATGGGCTCTCTTTCATGACCTAGAAAGGTATTATTGCTGGAGGACTCTCTCAGATAGGAAGACTGAGACACAGTGCACTGTCTGCAAGGTGCATCCTGTGGCAGAAGTTACTCTGTATTTCACAACATTTTCCTGCCAGCAGATCTACTTGCATTGTTCAAGCAGAAACTGAGATCAAACTAACAAGTCTGTGGTGTGCACATCCAGAACTAGAGCTCTGCAGAGAAACAGGAAGAAAAACAACATGACAGTGAGGATGACCCAGCCTTGTTTCCGAATGCTACATAAAGAGAAAATTAGACAGACTGGCAGTTACGTGACCTTTAAGCCAAGTATTTGCATGTGGCAAGAAGATCTGTCTCCTAAAACCAAAAAGGCATTGACTTATCCAGTGCCCTCAGAAGCCCTCTGACATCTCCTGAGGAAATGACCACCCATCAGTGAGCACATCTGTGTAGTTCCATTTGCACCCTAATTTTGTCCACTTCCTATCCTATTTTAACTCCCTCTGTCTTCTTTCATCCTCACTTTTCAGTATCAGAACAGGAGACAGAAAACAGTGTTAAACACTCTTAGCTGCATATGCAGCATTAGGGCCACACAACAAAACACAGATCTATGAGCTGTTTAAAATCTTGTAAGAGGGCATTTGATAATTTTTCTAGTGAAATTACTCATTAAATGGGCAATGATTTATCTGTGTGGTTAGATAAGAAGAGTTTTCTCTAAAATTCGGAAGAATTAAGTGTCAAAATGGCTGTGCAAGGAAAGGAACCGTCCACTAGATGTGGACAATGGAAACGTTTCATCAGCTTCATCAGAGCTGGTTACTGTCAAATACTTCTGAAGATACCTATGCATGTAAAACAGACATCAAGAGACTGAATGACCCCAACAGCCTTTTTTGCACTGAGGTTGCTAGTTTAAAGCAAGTTCCAGTCAAGTATAATTGAACTCAGTTCAAATTAGATTGTTGCTCCTTAGCTCTGTGAAATGAGGTAGATGATCACACTCCGTTTCCCATTAGCCTAACTGTCTGCTTTACTAAAGCCACCTGCACAATTGAAACTAATTGGTGCCCCCGGTAGCAGTATCAACAGAGAGGATACAATTAAATAGTAATGGATTATGGACTATATTTTCCCCCTAAAGACATAATACCTTTAGACACTGACAGTAAGCAACCTTGCCTGGCTGGCACTTGGAGTGGGGCTGCATTTTTACCAGTGGGCTGCCAGTCAAGATTCAGTCACAAGCAGAAATGTAAGCTTATGCATAAATGAACATTAATAAGGATATATTTATTCATCTAGAGTATAGGTAGGCCTGGAGCAGTGGAAAACACGTACTACTCTATTTGAATTGAAGGGAATAAAGTGATATGAGACCTAGAGCTATCAAAAGGCCATCAGACACAAATGACATGAGGGACTCCTAAACTCCCTTTCCTCCAGGGACACATGCAAAGTCAGTGAAGCAATAAAAAGCGAATGGCATTGACTCCTAGAGCAGCATATTTAGAGCAGGCTGAGAATACACCAATACAGTACTGGTGCTGGTAAGGGCAAACTCTGACCAGAAACTGAGCTGCTTTTGCTGGTTAGTGGGAGCCATTCTGCAGAGGTCTGCTGCACTTCCAGCAGAAACAGTTCTTCTTCTAATCTCTCACTGCTGTCGTTACTGAAGAAGATTTATCCTACAAACAAATTGCACCTTGGCCTAGGCACTGGTTCCAGCCTTCTCCCAGCCTGCTGGTTTGTCATTCTCTTTTCACTGCGTGCCCAGACTTCTGCTGCTGCCTTCCCACATCTCAGCTCTCCTAGGCAGCACACACAGTTATGACATATTATCCTCCCTCCAGTTGCTGCCTTCCCTGAAATGGGGAGCTCTCTGATGATTTTAGGATTCCTGCCACTGTCCTCTCATTCCCTTTTCCCTTGAGATAGCTCTGACATCTCCTAACCCTACTACTGCCAGTTCAGCTAGTGGTGTAAGTGCTATCAGTGTCCAGGATGCACAAACAACCTTCCAGTAATCTAGACTATCACTCTCCATTTGATTAGCTTCTTCAGACAGCTGTCTCATACATAAAGACAATCCAGCACAAACAATGTGGCACGTACAGATTGGAGAGGGAAGATGACTGGGGCCTGGGTGAAGTTTGTGCTCTGCTCTCTTTAGTTAAAAATACTCAACTCTGGCCAGTTGTATTTATCTTGTTCTCTGCACTGTTGTTCCTTAAAGAGCAGTGTCTATGAACAGCACAAGAATGTCATTTAAGGGCTGGATCTTAAGGAATTGTTTTGAGAACCATTAAAAAATAATGTTACTGGCTTTTACAGATATATGATCACCTGTCATTCTCTGTTACTCTTTTTAATATAGCAGTTTGAATTTCTACAGGGTGTTTTTTTTCTAAGGATTGTAAAATGATTAACAGGCACCAATGAAGAAAACTTCATACCACAGCTGGGAGGAAGACAAGTAAAACTTTTCTGCTTGGGTAGCTATTTTTCCCTCACTCCAGGCCAGTTTGGAGTTCAGATCATCAACTCCAGATCCAGGACTGAATGCCAGGCATCTTTCCCTGCATTCTAACAAATATTAAACACGCGCTCTAGCTGTACTTAGTGCCTCAAAGGGGTTGATGCTCTGACACAGCAGAGATAATAATTTACTGTATTATTCTGCCTAGAAATATGACTGTTCAAAGCGTACTACTTTGTGCTTCTTCCGATTTTCCTGCATTCATTCAATAGAGGATTCTACTTACTGACAACCTCTGTTCAATAACATATCTGTAACACAGCTGGAGAGATATCTGTCAATGTATCTACATGCAGAATCCATGAAGTAGTTCAAAATAAATTGTAGAAGATGTAAAAAACAGCTTCTGGTTCCAATAATGACTATGCAAGATAACGTTTGCTCTCAGTGCTTTGGTTTAAGATGCATTAGACATGCGGCACTCTCTAGGTTGCATATGAAGATCAGATTTCTCAGAAGTGGTTAGAGTGCGCACCTGCTCCTCATGACTCTACAGTCAAATTTTCAGATAACTCATTTAGCTAACTGAGCTGCTTTGAAAGTCCAGCCATGGATGTGGATGGAAAATTGATTTAAAGCCCCCATTCTTTTTTATAAAAAGGAAAGATTGAGAGGAGAAGCCAAAGGTCAACTGCAAATTGCTTTTCCTTGAAAAAAAACCACATAATATTCTGCACTCTGAAGAGATGGTGTATTAAGCACCTGTAGACTTTCCCTTACATCCACTTCCTGATTATACCAGGATAAAAAGATTGTTATACTAGTGAGGTTTTTAAAGTATTATTTTGCTCCTAATCATCATGCATTTAAAAAATTTTGAGTAGAAAAAAATTAAGCAAAACAAAAACAAAACAGAAAAAATTGCCTAGGATTGCATATGAAAGATCCCCAACATGAATTAAAAGTGAATGAGTCTACAACTGAATGCTCATCCACCTTTATTTCTTTAGAACTTAACATGATCATCTGACAGTTTCTTCCATCTGCCCTGTAGTGGCTGTAGATGGTATCTTCTTGGTGGATTGTTTAGGTGTAAGCAAAGAGATAAACAATGGAATCAGCAATGCAAGTATGAGTCAGCTGTAGCAATGCTCCTGCTATTTGGAATTTTGCATGAGGAATGACTGCTGATTTATTTCTCAAGGGTCATCAAAGATAAGAGTCTGTAAGCAATAACAACTTTCTTACAGCTCTCTGTTCATTTCCTGCAGCAGAGCAGAAAAATAAATAAAAAAAAAAAAATTATAGATCCACTGTTCACTTCTTGAAGTGCTTTATAGAGTAAAATCTTCCCTCCACCATGGTTACTAAACTATTTTTCCCCTATCAACAGATGTGTGACCAGTTTAAGCAGATCAGAATGGATATAAGAATAAGTTATGTTTACTGGCATTTTCATTTATAAAAGTAAAAACTACTGCTGGAATGACAGGCACATTTATACTAGCAATGTAATAATGTATTTTTATAAGACTCCTAAATTCTTGTTTAGATCTCACAATAAAGCGTTAGCAAAAAGACAGTGTTATCTAAAACTAAGATTCAGAGGAGTGATTAAGGCAAATAAATATATTTCATTGAAATATATCTTTATTTGGGCTCTCGCTAGGATATCACATATCACCTTGCAACTATATTTGCAGTCTTTGTGAACTTCTTTACTAAAGAACAAAATCTAGATGAAGCTTTCCCCAGCACCTTGATACTCGTGTTTAGTGAATCTATATACAGCGTTATTCAAGCCTATTCTTCTCTTTGATTAAATTCCTTGTTTAAGAAAAATGCAGTGAAGCCTAACTGTTCTTTTGAAGGAACCAGGAGACAGTGTAGCAAAAAAAAACTGGTCAACTGTTTCAATTTAAAGAGTAAGCAGTAAAACCATTAGAAGATGGAGTTATATGTCTTTAGAATACATAGTAATAAATAAATTAAATCACCCAGAATAAATAGCACCAGCTGCTTCATAGACAAATATAGAAACTTGGAAATATAAAGGATAAACTACTTCAACCTAAAATAAAAAGAAAGAAAACAGAAAGAGGCAGTGAAATGTTGTCTTGGTCTCAAAAGCCTTATGTTTCCCATTTATTTTGTACTGAGTCCATTTACTTTTCTCTCATGCTCCTTCCCCTATGCACTCAGTGCATACTAAACAGTATACCATGAACTGTATCATGATGCATTTAAACTTCATGGTGCCTAAGCTTACTTGTGTTTTTTGGATACAAGGGTTATATTCGTTTTTGGAAAATTCTTTCTCCTTTCTCTCTCCTCCCATTAGCTTCTAAAATGTCATTTGTGAATTGGCTTTCCCCCCACTTTATTGACCATTATCATGGTAAAAGGAAGAAAGCTGAAAGATAATTTGATTTTGAGTCTGGGTGAGTAATTTTAAGAGCTTTGCAAGTCTGACTCCAGGATATATTTTATGTCAAACTCAGCTTTGTTCGTTCAGTATAAAAGGCTGCATATTACAAGACAGGATGGCTCAACTTCACAGGGTTATGAAAAGACAAGGGGGTGACATATTCAGAGCTAAATTATATCAATCAGCTGAATTTGAGCTCCATCATCATAAATAAGTGTAAATCAACATGTTTAAAGTTGACAAAATTGATCTTTCAGTAAGCAAAACCAATGAATTGCTTAAAAAGATGCCAGTTAATTGAAACTGCTGTAACAAACCCGTTTATAGAAGGAATTGTACACTTTAAGCAAAAGAAGACTCACCTTGTCAAAACTCATTGTGAAAGTAATGGATTTCCAATTTTGTCACAAAGTAAAAAAAAAAAAAAAAAAAAAAAAAAAAAAAAGCCCGGATTTTTCTATAAAATGTCAGTTAGTAAAGGTCATAATATTTCCATAGTAAAATATTACCATGAAACCCTGAGGGTTAGTATATCTTTTTTGCACTTGCTACAAATAGAAGGTAAAAGCAGAAAATCAACAATTTTGCCACAGAAAATGGTTATCCAGAAGAGTGGTGATTTTCTGAGAAACTTGGTGTTGTGTGCAAAAAGTTATTGCTCATGTAAATTTGGCCATGACATGCAGCTGCCATATTCTCAGGTAGTGAAACAATTTAAGGAAGACTGCCATTAACTGGCTCTCTGAGTTAGAACAACTCGGATATCCTTCTGTTTTGCAGTTACACTGATGTAAATGCTTTGACAGTGCTGCAACACTAAGTCACAAACTGTGAGAGTTGTAGAAAAAGAATCATCTTACTGAAGGCTCAAACTTTCTCCCTGCGGCTTATTCATTTCCTTCACCTGAACTGGACTGAGTTTCATGTACAAGCTGCAAAATGTTAAATCCCCCTCAATATGCTTTAATTTTCATGGTTACATTGATCTATACCACCTCAAATATTTTTTCACATTCCTCAAAGCTTTCATTTTTTCTATCATTAACTACTATGAGGTCTTCAGACTTTTCTCAGCACTTCTTCAAAACATCTAATGATTTCTATACCATCTAGACCTTTCATGTCATTCTCATCATCTCAGTTCTCTCAGGTCTTCTAGTAACAAAAAAAATTATTCACCTCTCTAAACCTTAGTTATGCAAAAGTTCAGCTGTCTAAATTGGTCACCCTTGAGTCACTATGCTTGCAGAAACAGGCAGATCCAAAGGGCGATGTGTCTGCTTTTAAGACAGGGAGCTTATTTTGATGTGTCAATTAACTTTTAGACATGTAAAGTTAGGCAAGATGAACACTACACACAGTCTGTATTTGACCAGATACAGTCCTTCAACATTTTTGCATTCCATATTTGCAATTCCAGTTATAAAATGGGGCTGTAAACCCACTATAGGGAAAGTTAAATGTAAAAATGTTTACTTCATTTACTTGGAGTATTTTTATGACGCATTTCTTTTGTATAAATAGCTCAACTTTCATTGCCTTGTTTTGTTCCAATATCAGATTACACATTCATGTCTAATTTGCTGTCCTCTTTCTTCCCCAAGGTCTCTTTTAGCTTTACTGCTCTTTCCATCCCACTTAATATATATTTTCTAGTTTATTTTCTCCTGCATGCTTTAATTCTCATTTCTGCCAGCTGAAACTCTTTTTACTGTATTGGAGCCCTTAGGCCTCTTTTTCCTGTTTTCCCTTATGTCCCTTCACAATATAGTTCATGTCCCTGAGAACACATTAAAAGAACTACATATCTTGATCCTTTGTACAAACTAGATTTTCTCCTAATCAAGAAATTATATACGTTTGGCAAAATACTCAAATGTTGTTGTTGTAAGGTGAAGTTTTTGATGGAAATAGTGGATCAAAATCTCCTTTACTGAAATTCATCACATCTATCACAGGCAAGCAGGGCAGGGCAAATAATTTCTGACCACTTCTAATTCCCATTTATTTTTCAGCAGCAGACTGGTTTATTTGCTGTAATATGCTAAAATTTCTAGTGACAGCTGGAATGTGGGTTTAGACAGCCTTTGCACTGTAAAGTTCATTTTTTGCAACCAGGAATAGGAGAAGTTGTTTTCCCCTACTCTGAAGAAGAAAGTTTTAAACCAGAAAAGTGAAGAAAATCAGATTTGAGAAAATCTAGGGGGGGGGGGAAGAGTTCTTTTTATAGATTTCATACTTCCTATCATCATAGTAAAAAGTCTGTTAGTCAAGACTATGCATAAGTTGATAGTCTTTCCCTGTCATTTTGGAGTCCTTTGGCAAATCTGAAAAACAAGAGGTCATATTTATTTCCTATTAACAGCTTCATGGTATTTCTTGTGTGAACGTCACAAAAAACATCAGGAATGCTGTGAATCCTAATTTCTCATTACAGTATCATCAGACTCTCACAATACACAACACACATAGATGAGATCTGGAAATTATGTTATAATTCTTGGCAATGTTGCTAGTTAGCTGTGGACTTCTGATGAACAGGCAGTGGATGGTATTTAACACACTATCTGCAGTATTTCACAGAAGGGATATTTTTTTCCTCTTGCCAAATACCTGCTAGACTTTTTTTAAAAAGTGTTGGCTGTTTCAAATATATTTGAATTGCAACAAATATTTCTCTAGCTCTTTCAGATCCATATCATCTCTGCTGATTGAAAATCACAAGAAACCTAGTTCTATAGTCCAGCTGTGAGATCTTACTGTATGTGGGAGGGTTTTTTGTTTGTTTTTTGGATTTGGAGCTCAAAGCACTGCTAAAGGCAGGTGTCATAGACAGGTATTATGCAATTTTTTCTTTTTAGCTTTGTCAAAAAACTTCACGATCAAGCTGGTCTCCACAGGATCCTTGTTTAAGGCTTCTTAGCAGCAAAGGCTTACCATTGAGAAATGCCGATTACATTGTATACTCCTTTCTCCTCTGGTGCCTCAGAATTAAAGGCAAAGCTCCCATTTCATGTGTCATCCCTCACCTATATAATCCTATAGTGAGGTGGGGAGTACCAGTGTGAAGAAAGATGAAGGTGATCATGAGGAAGAAAGTCCATGAGAAGATGGTTACAGAATTATAAAATTATGGAATTATGGAATGTATATCACTTGTTTCTGCTCTTACTGGTAACTTTTATGTTTTTAAAAAATTGAATTTAAACACTATCTAAAATAGCCAAGGCAATTACCTTATTTAAAAACAAGGAATGGGAGAAATTAGCCAACTCATTGAGTCCAGTGTCTCAAAATTCAGGCAGTCATGTCACAACTGCCTTGTTTGAAAGGGGACTGAGAGCATCTGTACTATGCACTAAGGGATAAAAAGACTTCCAACACCCTATCAGAAATCCAAGCCTGAACCATGCCCTAGGTAAAAGCAGGAAGAATCTTTCTAATATTACAGGTCCCTACACTTTAGTTGCTAAATAAAACTCAGAGAGTCCTAAGAGAGTCACATACTTACACTGCAAGATGGCTGCTACTTTAAATTCAGGAAAGAATTTCCTCCTGAGCTCATACCTGGCAACTGGTTTTACACTGACTGTTACCACATCAACCAGATGTCTGAGGAGGTACTGCCATGAAAGGTATAATTTCACCCCATCTATGGCTACTTGCTCACCTCCAAGGCTTCAGAGGACAGTAAATGCCGACCCCAGAAGCCAAATTACAGATCAAGATACGAAACGGATAGCTAATTTCTAACTAGCAACTTGAATCGGATAGTATAATTTTCTGGCAATAACATTTCTAAGGGAGCTCTTTGGGAATACTGACACACCATGTATCTGAAAACTGTCACTGCAATCATATATCCTGAGACAAAATTACTTCCCAGAATTCTATGACAAATCTCACTCTGTGAAATCTCCTACTTATTTACATGTTCCTTTTCCCAAACATACCACATTACTTTTAAAACAGTTTAAATTACACAATCCCCTCCCCCTTTGTCAGATAGTTCCAGAAATGTACTTCTTGGGCAGATAAGGAATCTTCTTGCAATTTCCCCTCTAAATTTATTCATGGCTAATTTATAATCATTTGATCTTGTGCCAATATCATCATTTAACTTAAATAATAATTCTTCTTCCTTGATATTTACCTCCATAATAAGTCAGTCATTCATTTAATTCATTCAGTTTAAAATAATCTTAATAAATGTGAAAATGTTGTAGCTATAAAATGAAAATGCACTATGATGACCTTTACTGGAGTCTGGCACTAACCTGATTTTATTAAGTATCAGTAATGTTGTAACAGATATTAAAGTGTAGTGACATTCGCACATTATGCAAATCTATCTGGACTCATTTAAATTCTTTTTGTCTTTCCTCCTCACCTTTTTCTATACAGTTTAGTTTTATAAATGAAGTTTTAATATTAATCCCAAATTTTTAGAGAAGTATTTACATATTTGTATCTGCAAATAAAAGATTGGAAAGGATATGTTCAGACAATACAGTGACTTATGTAACTGATCAGCTATTTCTGTAGTCTCTCTCAGATAAGTAATTATCACAGTTGTCTGTACAAATTACTTAAAGGTACACACATTTGACACCTACTCAGAAGAGAAATGGAAATCTGGACCCCATGATTAATAAATCCACCCAAATCTGTCAGTGTTATTAATATGTTCAGAAGACTAAGTAGTCAGAAACAAACTACTGACTTCCTGCTTTTTGCTTTTCTGTGGTTAGTGCACCTACACTGAAAAATTTTGCATCACCTATACAGTGAGTTCAATGTATCACATGGCTGACTTGTGCTTTTTCAAATACCAGTACTGTCAAATTTGCCTATAACATTATACAGGGAAAATACCAGTAAAATAGTTTAGTGAAAAGATTTGTTCCTCTGTCTCAGAAGGTAAGAAAAACCTGGATTTTATGAGGGTATGAACTGATGAGAAAGATTAAGATTTTTCTTACAAATATGATGTCCTTAAGGACATTGTTCAGCCTTCAAGTCAGAACATAAATGTGCATTGCTAAGAAATTCTGGCCACATCACAGCCTCTGACTGCAATATTGCTCCTTGTACTAAGAGCAGAATGATGTGTATATTCATACAACAAATCTCATTCATTAACATACATGACTTCTAGGATATCTTCACAGAATGACAGAGCCACTGTGTGGCTGAGGTTGGAAGGGACCTCTGCACATCATCTGGTCCAACCCCCTGCTCAAGCAGGGCCATGTAAGGCAGGTTTCCCAGAGCCAAGTCCAGACAACTTTTTAATATCTCCAAGGATGGAGACTCCACAAGCTCCCTGGGCAACCTCTGCCAGTGCTCCATCACCCTCACAGTAAAAAAGGGTTTCCTTTATTTCACTTTATGCCTGTTGCTTCTTGTCCTGATCTTCACCCCTTTGGGCCAAAGCATCCTCTTTACACCTTGTGATCTGTAGCAGATGTGAAGAACAGATGCTCAAGACCCTTCTGACTACTGGTAAAAGGTGTGCTCTTCTCCATATGCAAGTTTTCAACTTTCTCTGTACACATATTTCTCCAAGTTACAGGTGTGAAGCTGAATATGACACTGCACTACACAGCAGTGTTGCTGTCCACATGCTCCTGGGGCTCTACTGAGTTATGTTCATTGTGACTAGCAGGCACTTTATCTTTCTTCCTAAGTAGAACTATTTCTAGACCATAAACTATACACAGAAATGGGTCTTGCCACCTTTTAGTGGCAGAGAACACTCATGGAGGAAAAAATATGGAATGTTTTGAAATGGGAGTTTCATGTAAAAGACAAAAGATTAGCATTCTAACCCATGTGATCCTCTAGCAAAGTGTCATGGTTTAACCCCAGCTGGCAACTAAGCCCCACAGAGCTGCTTACTCACTCCCTCTAGGTGGGATGGGGGATAACTGGAAGGGTAGAAATGAGAAAACTCATTGGGTGAGATAAAGAGAGTTTATAATTAATGCAAAAGCCACACACACAAGCAAAGCAAAACAAGGAATTCATTCACTACTTCCCACTGGCAGGCAGATGTCCAGCCATCTCCAGGAAAGTAGAGGTCCATCATGTCTGATGCTTACTTTGGAAAAGAAACACCATTACTCTGAATGTCCCCCCTCTTCCCTCTTCTTCCTCCAGCTTTATAAGCTGAGCATGACACCATACGGTATGGAATACCCCTTTGGTTAGTTGGGGTCATTTGTCTCACCTCTCAACTCCTCGTGCACCCCCAGCCTACTCTCTGGTGAGGTGGGGTGAGAAGCAGAAAAGGCCCTGACTCTGTGTAAGCACTGCTCCGCAATAACAAAGACATCTCTGTATTATCAACACTTTTCAGCACAAATCCAAACCATAGCTCCCTACTAGCTACTGTGAAGAAAATTAACTCTACCCCAGACAAAACCAGCACAAAAAAGAATTGTCATTTACTCTAAGTGGCAAAATGGTCACACACATAACATGGTAACAGTGATACAGGAAATTGCTCTGGCATCAGCTGACTTTTCTGCTTATGTATCCCATAGTTTCTCTTTGATAACAGAGACGAAGCACATACCCTGCAGTTCAGCACAGGGATTGCCCTTGTAGTATGGTACTTCCAACAAATCTTTTTATAGACAGTCTAAGATATTACTGTTGCACTATCTCAACATGATATTTTCAGCTATTAAACGTCAAACTGCAACTTCACAAATATACATAAGTGATTTTAATCATCAGGTTTTGTTTATAAGTTAGACTATTTATAAAGAGGCTATAAATAAATCTGTATTTATTTCTTTAGGTGGAAAAGTATTATGTGACTTAATAAAAATTACTCAAATAATTTCCACAAAAGCCTTGGGAATAAAGACCATTACATCCTTAAATCCCACAACAGCAAACCATTCTGAACTTCAGGAATGCTTCATAGTGGCTTAGTTACTCCTGGCTTTGGCCTCAGCTACAAACAAAAAATCAGCACACAACCCTGAGATTTGTGCAATGTATTGTAGTTGCTTTGTGTAGACATTCGTCCGTCCACATTTGGTAACATTCAAAGCACTGTATGATAAAAATTATCTATGTTGACTTCCCCTCATTACTCAATCCATGAGACATTCAAGATTTCCAAGATTTCTTGTAAAATGTTGTTGTACTTACAGCTTTATATCCTACAGTGATTTTACCATTATTTGTCTGCATTTACAGCTTTATCATTTCTGCACATAAAAATATTGTCCTTAGTTGTCCTGAGAAATAAATACTTAGCTGATGAGATATGAAGTATAGCTCTTTGTCCCAGGGAATCCTAAAGCATGTAACACATTATGGTGAGTTCTGTGGAACAAAATGGATCAGCTTTGTTTAGACATAAAAGAGCATTATGGCTTCCCATGTTTTCCTTCAAGCATGGTAATTCTCAACTTTTTCAATAATCATGATGTCTTTTTTGAAATCAGTTCTCCTCTTCTAACTTCTCAGGATTAAATTCTTATTAGGTGGGGAATGAAAGGGTATTTGTCAGCCCATGACACCAGCCTTGCCCCACTCTGAGAGATACTCTCTATGAATATCTTAGGGCACATTCCCAATAAGCATTTGTATAATTGCTCCAGGAGACAATACTATTTATTATTTTTCAAACAAAATGTCAGTTATAATCATCTAGTATATTATCGAGCTGTCATGTTTGCAACACGTTGTGAAAATAAATATTTTCATTTTACCATTCCTTGGTGTTTGAGTGAAGTAATAATACTATCATTTTCTTTGAAATCTCCACAGTATTTATACTGTTTTGTTGTGATTCAGATCAAATACATTACATATAAATTAACCATTTGTGTATATTGTTGAAGGAGCTAATATAGCCTTTGGTTTTATGAGGAAAAAAATTTTTTTTGTAATAGGTTGATAATTCCTTTCTTCAGATGATACTCTCACACGGGAAGAATGCTTAAAACCTCATCAAGTTCTGAAAATGCACAATGGAAACACTCTTTGAGGTAGAAAGAGAAAAAACATCATAAAACAAACTGTCTACATTCTGGAAACATTTTCAGAGCACAGTAAGTACAAAAAAATATCTTGACTGTAGATACATTCCTTGCCATCAAATCCTTTAGGAGCAAAATCCAACCAAATAAAAGAGCACCCAGTCTATTCTCTACCCATGTTAATGTTCTTTTTCTTCCTTTTGTTTTGCTACGTTGTCCTGATCCAGTATCGGGGGAGGTTTCAATATGATCCCAAGAACGAGATTAAAACACAAACGAGGTCAAATACCGTATACCCAAACCAGGTTTTTATTATTAAAAAGGTGAAGATGGGTAGCAATAGGACCAAATGGAAGGAAAAGGAAGAAATAAAGCGAGGAAGCGGGATAGGGCAGCAAGAATACTCACTACCATGGATCCAACGGCATCCCATTGGTCCTCAGTCTTCAGTTCTTCGGTGATGGGTGCACACAGATCTGGCTTCGATGGTGGATGCACGCAGATGTGACTTTGGTAGTAGATGCATCAAAAATCAAGATTTTCTACTGCCTTTTTAAGCCCATCATACCCGCCGATCAGCATATCTGCTCGCCATTAGGGTTTTTTTCCTCTGGTCCAACAGGTTTTGTTGCATCTGGCTTCACGAGCAGGAACATTTGCCTCTTGTCAGTCCATTAGCAATGCAATTAGCAAGGCCTACACAACAGAGCCACAAATGGCTACAGGATGGGGCCAGCTCAGCACATGTCTGCCCCTTTGAGGCTTCTATAAAGAGTCCAACAATGCAACTGCAAAGAAGTGGAGAGTGCATCCTTCAGTACACTCTCGCTTCTCTGGGCAGCATCCCCCAGACAAATTCACAGGCTGCAGCAGCTTCTCTTGGAGGTTTGCACAGACACAAGCAAGCTTTCAGACAGTTATGTGTCATTTCAGTCTCTCACATGGGTCCAAGGTGGTTTTTTTATTATAACTATTCTCTTTATTTATGCCCTTTAACACTGTTCCAAGTACTCAGAAGCACACCTACTTTGGCAGGTACTGGCTCTAGCTTTATAACAAATCCGTCAGCTTTCACATCTGTATAGAAAAATGGAAATAACATTTGAGTTGAAGATTTACAGTTTGGTCTTTAAATGGTAGATTTTCACTGACCCTTTAACATGAGCAATCAGTGCAATGGCTGCTGTACCAGTTCTTAACTTCGGTTTCCGTCTGCACATCCTCACTGGCATGTATCCTCTTGGCAGGGTATACAAATTAATTCAGCTCTTACAGTCCTTTGCATTGTAATGGAATGTTTGGGCAGGGATGTGCTGGAATCACAGCAGATTGCTTTTCATAACTTATATTATCTTGCTTGAGATGCTAGACAGTCTTTTGTTTTTTGCCAGTGTGTCAACAAAATATGAAATGTCTAGTGCATTGTTGTAGTGGCTTCAGCTGTCCAAGTTTTCTCATTACAAAGTTAGTGGCAAATCCAAACAAGAAAATTATGTCTGTGTCACTGCTGTGTCCACAGTCTCGATTATAATAACTGCAGTTAAAGCATTTCCAACTATTGTCAACTGCAGTTTTGGCCCTCGAATAATGGCTAGGAGTAGTTCTATCTCTGCCTCCAAATATGCCAGAACTAACCCTAGGAATATATCACTGATTCCTTTGCACTTCTTAAGCTTTACTTGAAGGAAAATGTCTAATACCGAAAATTGAGCAACATATGCTGTGCTATTTTTTTTAAAGCATTGTTCTAATAACAGTAAAACATAAAAATGAGAGATAAGACTCAAACTGGCCATAGTATGCTATCATCAATGTCTTTTTCTCATTAGCAGTTTCAGCTGTTTATCACATTCATTCTCTATCTCTATGTATTTTAATTTCAGACTTCCTTATGGCATATGCAAGGTTAGAAATAATGCTGCTTTGGCTTTCACAGTGGTGCTTTAACATATTGCTGAAGCTCAACTACTGTTCTGACCCTTTTATGAGAGGAAAAAAAAAAAAAAAAAGCAGAAATGTTTTGAAAAGAAAGGCTGAAATGTTTGCTTTTAGCTTTATTTTAAAATTTATTTTATTTTAAAGTATATGAGTACCTCATGCACCAGTATGGGGCTAACTGGATGAAAAGAAGCTTTGCATAAAAGGACCTGGGAGTCCTCATGGATTAGCGATGTGCCCTTGCTGTGAAGCAGGCCAGCAGCCTCCAAGGCTGCATTGGGCAAAGCATGCCAGCAGGTTGAGGGAGGTGATCCTTCCCCTCTACTCAACACTGGTGGGACACTAGTGCTGGGTTCCCCAGTACAAGATAGACATGGATGCACTGGAGCATGTGGAACACAAAGTAAAGGGACATAAAGGTGCTTAAGAGATTGGACCATCTCTAATACAAGATGAGCTGGGACCGTTCAGCTGGGAGAAGGCTCAGGGGGATCTTATCAATATATATAAATAACTGACAGGAGGGTGTAAAGAAGACAGAACCAGGCTCTTCTGAGTGGTATGCACTGATAGGATCAGAGGAAATGGGCACAAATGGAAATTCCATCTAAAAACAAGACAGCTTTTTATTGGCTTATTCATCAAACATCAGAACAGATTGCCCAGGTTTTGGTACTGATTTTCTCCTCCATAAAAAATATAATATCTCTTATTAATATCTCTGTAATTTGCCCCATTCAATCTAGTTTTACAAACACATTATTTTAATGCCACATTATTCATCATGGAAATATCTGCTTATGTTATGACTTGTAGTGGAACACATCATGACATGGCTCTACCTCAGGGATTTTCATTCTCATTACTTCTATACTTCACCAGTTTTTACACTGTGGATGCCATAGGTTAGTGTGGTTGTCCTGGTTTTGATCAGGATGGAGTTAATTTTCATTGGAGTATTTCATACCATGTGATGTCCTGACCAGGTGGGCGGTCTTGCTCTGCTCTCGGGGTCTGTCTCTCTTGCACGCACCCGTCTGCTCATGGGTGATGTTGCTGTGGTGAGCCACTGCTGCATTGTACCCGTTTTCTTTTTGAACTCACTATTGCTACTGTTGTTCTCTTGTTATACTTAGTAAATTCTTTCTTTTTACTCAACCTATGAATTCTCTTCTTTTGTCCCTCCCCTATCTGATCAGCGGGGGGAGGGGGAGGTGAAGGGCTGGCCACGGGCCGCCTGGCTGCCACTGAGTTCAAACCTCCACAGTGGTGTGCACGGGTTTCAGTCTCATATTTATCGCTCACTTCTTGTGAATACAAATCAGAAGTTCTTCTCATAGGATCATGAACAAAATCAACCTTTCTGCTCTGTTTAGGCACTTGATTACTGGAAACCAGAGCAGCATTTCTCCTAAAAGAACCTGGTTTTGTAGTTGTTCTTCCAACTCACATACCTGCTTTTCTAGGAGGTAGGGAGGTTTTCCATCCCATTTCTTCATGCCTTCTCCGCAGTCACACGGGCAATGCTACAGCTTCCCCCGTGGTGTGTACCGGTTGTCTCAAGTAAATAAACGATTGCTCCTAATAGCTGAGATTCTAGTCCATGCAGGTGGGGAGTAGGACATGTCCTCTTTAAATTGCTGGAATTTGTGAGGTAATTTCCCCACAGCCGCAGTAAGAGGGGAAGAGAGACTTTCTTCATATTGCTGGAGTTGGTGAGCCAGTTCATCCACTGTTGGTCCCTCTTTGTCTCTCCAGTCCATTACTACTAATGCACTGGCATATGATGGTTCTGCCACATGGGCCGGGTGCACTGGACTTCATCTGGATCTGTGGGTAGCTGTGCATTATCTGGGTCATAGCAAACTGTCTCCTGCACAGCTAGCTCCCTCAAGTATTGAATGCCTCTTTACATAGTGGTCCACTCACTTGGATGACATACAAAATCTTCCTTGAAGTGATACCTCTCCCTCACACTTGACAGGAGTTGCCTCTGGAAACTGAGATTTTCTGTGTCCTTTCCAATGGCTTTGTCGATGCCCCCTTCCTTAGACAGGGATCCCAGCTGCCTCACCTCCCTGCCCTCTGGCTCCACGCCACTGGCCCCACTATCCCAGCATCAGAGCAGCCAGGTAATGAGTTTCTCACCTGGATGGTGGCCAAAATATTTTCACATGTCTTGCAACTCACTCAGGATAAGGATCAGGTGACTATCACCGGCTCTGCCTCCTCCTGTTCTTGTGATGGGCCTGGTTCATCATCGCCCTGTACACTGCGAGGGGATTTCTTCTCACGTGTATTCTTCTCACGTATGGGAGCAACTGACACCATCAGGGGTTGGTTCTCTGGCTCAGGTGCAGCGCCTGTCCTCGGGCTTGTAGCGGCTGCAGTTTCTGTTACTTGGTTACCAGATCCAGAGCCCTTCTCTTCTTCTTGGGGGTGCTGGACAGTGTTTAATAGCACTCATTAGGCGTGGGCTATGCCCCAGCATGTTGCAGTGATCTGTGCCTCTCTGGAATTACCTGGGTGACCACATACTTTTTCCAGATATTTTATTAGTTCTTCAGGATTCTGCACCTGTGCAGGAGTGAAGTTCCAATACACTGGAGGTGCCCACTGTTCTAGGTACTTGCCCATGCTACTCCACACCCCCAGCCTCTCACAATTCTCCAACCTTGGGGTAGATTTCCAGGTGATACTCTTAAATAGTTGCTTAACCCTGAACAGAACCTGAACCACATGCAGGAACACACTAGCTCCTAGCAGTAAGATGACCATGCTAACGTCAGCATTCCAAGGATATTTGAAATTCCTGAATTTTTCAAACACAGCTGTAAATACCCCCAGGACCGATGACTGCACCCGGTCATAGATAGGTATTACAGAGTACAGCAAAAACAAAACCTTAACCCAACTCACAGAGAGTGAGAAACATCATAGGGAATACATACCACGAGTGAGGTGATAAAATCTTAAGGAGGCAAGCAATCAACATTATTACCCATTCTGTTGTTATCACAAACCTCAGACCCCACTTTGGCTGCCAAAAAGACTGTTGTGGTTTGAACTCAGATGGTAGCAAATCACCACATGGCCAGTCATTTACTTCCCCCCCTCCCCAGTGAAATAGGGGATGGACAAAACCAAAGAAATTAAAAGTTTGAATAAAAACCAATTAGTAATAGTAACAAAACAACTGTAACAATAGTAAGACCAAATGGGTAAAATACAGCAGTGGCTCACACTTACCAGTGACAGTACGCAGCCCGTCCCCAGCAGCGATCCCAGAGTCACCAGAAATCCCACTGTGCCGAGGGAAACCAAAACGGGTCAGAGAGAGCACACTTCTGCCTATACTGAGCATAATGTCACATGATATGGAATACTCCAGTGACCAATCTGGGCCTGGACCTCTAGCTGTGCTCCCTCTCAGCCCAAGAAAAATTAACACTATCCTGGCCAAAACTAAGACATCTTCATATCTCTATATTAACACATTTTTGCACTGTAAAGGACTATTAACTACATTTTATAATAATCTTTTCCTAAGCACCATTAATGTAATTAACAGTGTGTTAACCAAGAAATTAGACGTTCAGTATCACATAATAAATTATAAGTCCACAGCTGGTAGGAGACCCTTTCAAGAGAAACACTGCTCAGGAATACAACAGCCAGAACTGTGGAAATCTGTAGTTGTGAAGAACTGCCAGCGTCATTAGAGAAGAACAAATGTCTGACTCATATTGCTCAAAAAATGTACTTAAACAAATATCATGCTAAGGAGCTGCACTTCCACCAGCTCCATCAAATTTGGTTAATTCTTTTAAAGACTACTCCCTTAAAGGACATAATTTTGCTTCAACAGCTATATATTGGGTCATTAACTACCCTTCAGCAACAATTCTGTGATGTTATGGTGAAATATTTAGAGAAACTTTAAAGCAGAGAACAAAGATCTTGCTGGACATTGGGAAGCAGATAAGGCAAAAACTATCATGTCCATCCTTCCTGAGATACCTTGAGTAAATAATCTGCTAATAGCTAGTATCCTAAAAGATTCCTTAATATTGTGAAAGTGAGTGTAATAGCCAACAGCTATAATTCTCATGCTGGGTTTGCCATGTAAGTCTAAATTTATGAATTTTAATTTCCTTCCCCCCCCATTTTAAAACATTACCACGCTGTCATAATGAAACAACATTAAAGGAACATAGCTCAAGACTTTCACATACACCAGTGCCTTTTCTTATCTGTCTGGGGAACAAACTGCTGTTAGACCAAATTAACTCACCTGGTGTGACACTCCTCCCTCAGCCTTTGCCACAGGAGCTGCCACAACAAAAGTTGCTGTGCCCTACTTAGGAAATCAGCACAGAAACAAGCAGCATAGTGTCACCATTATGGGAACATTATTAGACTGTCAACCACTTAGACGATTTTAGAAAAGTCTGGGGGCTACATGGATGCCAAAATGATTGCCACTATGTTGTCTCAATGTGCTAGATCAAGACAATAAATATATCTTTGTAAATTTAAGATTAAGAACTTCAGTGTCCATCCTGAGCTTTCCAGTAAACTCAGATTCTAACACATCTCCTGCAAGAAATTATTTGAAGAAATTCTATGTATCAAAAAAGACATAATTTGCCTTTAACCATTTTTTTCTTTCCCAGTCATTAAAACAATCAAATTCTGTGTCAATCCAAAAATGAGCTGCTTTACATGAAAACTTTTTTTTGCTCCTCTCCTGAGTTGTCATGTTTCTCTGTTGTATGTCTTTCATTTATTTTAGCCCAGTTAAGTAGTAAGCAAGCAAGCAAAATTACTAGATTTGCCAGGGCTTGTTTGGTTGTTTTTTTGCAGTCATCCAGTGTATGAGCAACCAAAGAATGAATTAAGAGAACAGCAACAAAACGAAGGTGGAAAAATAGAAAATGCTGCTTTGCTCTCTCAGTTTCTGAATTTTCTTAGGCAGTCTTACTCTTGGTAACTGAACACCATCATTTTGCTAAAAGCATAAAAAGGACCAAGAGCATCTTCTGCTTCAAATCTCAGCTCAGGTCTCCTTACCCATGTTCCTCACTCCCAGTGCTTCTGCCATGGGCTTCTTATGCATCTACTTTTTCTCCAGAAGCTTTCAGTCTTTCTTCATTGAGCAGTAAGGAACAAAGCTTTAGCTTCAAACCTAGAAGACCCTCCTCAAGACTCACTTTGGTGACTATGATGGACTCTGCAGGTGTGACAGCACCTAGCACAGCTGAGCAAAATCCTGATCACAGCCCCCAACACCATCATAACAGCAAACCTAACACATCCATGAACTAAGAACTACAAACCAGGAAGCATACACAGCTATAGTGTCATTTACTTCAAATTTGTTCTCCGGTATAAAAAAAAAAAAATATATAAATAAAAAAAAATAGTTACAGATAAACAGAAAGCATGGTATTCTCAACCATCATATTTCAAAGGGAGTCGGAGCACAAGCTTCCCAACAGCCTGCAGAGCAAGGAGCCTTTCATGTCACTAGGACTGTGGATTTGCTAACATCTTTAAGGAAATCTGCATGTATATGTTCCCTAATGGTTGCAATCTCATATAAACCTGCATCTTTGTGAGTTAAGCTTCTACCATCTCCTTGCTCTTGAAAAGCAGGGAGAGATTTTAATACTTAAAGGGATTCAAGGAAGTAAAATTGTTTTCTCCTGTTTCCACATTTCTTAGTTTGAAAATCCAAAATATTTTTTACACTTTCATAAATCCTTCTTCAGGATAGGAATGGAGGATGTGAAGGAATAAAATTCATAAGAACAGACAACTTTTCTGCTCAAACAACCTGACACCAGATACTGAAACCCCAAGGGTCTGGACCTGCTCTCAAGCTTGCTTATGTGAATGCTGCTCAGTTCAACACAAGATACTATAATAAGGTGATCTGAGGCACATATCCTGAGACACAAGGCTATGAAGCAGAAAAGCCTTATAAAGAAGGGAAAACTTAGGATGAAACTTATGTTTTGTGGTTTTTTTTCAGAATTGCTTCTTCCATCCATCCTTCTTATATGCAATTGTGATAAAATTAATACACACACATGGAATGAACATCTCTATGGATAAGAGTCAAGTAGATTATTTAGCCTATATTTTCAGTACAACTTAATGAACACACTGTTCTCTGCCTTGTAAATAACACAAAAGCACTCATTTTTGAGATCTTCATCACAAATATTATTGTGTCACTTCTGTCCACCCATCTTCTGAGAAGACAAATAATTTGATCTAACAGGGAAAAGAATTTGAACATAAACCAGAGTTCATGCATGCAAGGGAAATCACTAAGGAAACCAAATTCATGATCACTGTATCGTGAATAAATAGCTCTTTGCTACATGCTATAGAATGATATAAATATATCAACTAGTTTGTTAATGCTTATTGCACAGGTAAATACAACATACGTTAAAAAACTGAATCCTTACCGAGGAAAAAATATGAATTACCATTAACATGTAACAAATCTGTCTGTTGAAGCTGCATTAAAATATTCTTACACATCTTGACCTATAGTGATCTGTCAAAGGGGTCTATAAATTATTATTTCTTGATCATGATACAATGGCTAGACCTTCTATTTCACTGATGTTATCAGTGGCTGAGATTGGGGTCAGCTCCAGAGCAGAAGACTCTCACTGAAAACAATTCCCAGCTGAACTGGGTAATGCACAAAGACAGTGAGAGTCTTCAATGATCAAAACCAACACCCTGAGCTGACTTTTAAGAGGCAGCAGGTCATTTAGGGTCTGATATATGAAGAGCAGATGCTGACTGTAACAAAAAACATCATTGCTGGGCAAGCTCATCCATTGAGATGACAGCAGCCGTTACTCTGCTTCCACAGGACTGGGCTAACATGGAACAGGATGACTAAGTCCCTTACCCTTGGGGACCACACAGTTTCCCAGCAGCAATGTACTGTTCCCACAGCCTCGTGTTGCTCTTCTTTGGTCTCTCTTTTCAACAGGAAAGAAAAGTTACGCCACCTTTGCCCTAAGGTGTAATCACAGGTGCTTTCTCTAGTGAGGGAGTAGGCAAGGGGTAAACTCTCTCCTTGTCCCCTGTGCAGGTCCCAAAGCAGAGCCTGGCAGAAGCACTGATTTAGGACCACAGCTTGGACATGCATCACTCTGGCATTGCCATATGCCACCCCAAACTCTCTGGAAGGTCCTGGAAGAAAGGATTCACTATGTCCCTGTGAACTCATGAGGTTATGTGAAAATTCGGCTTTATCATAACAAAAAATCTCAACCAATCAATTAAAGAAGTTTAAACTTGGTATCCTTTATGCTTGTACAGTTTAAGTATTGGAAGGCAAAACTGTAGAATTCAATTTTCAAATGCTTTAACATAGCGTGACTTGGGGAACACGACTCAGGTTTTTGAACATTTGGGTGTGCACATGGTAGACAACAGGGCAGTGGCTTGGAGTTTGCCACAGGGAAATTTATGCTGATATTACTGAAACAGAAAATTCATTTGTGTGGAAGCAGTGCTGGGATGCTGTTAGAAGATGCCAGGGGCTCTGACAGACCAGTAAGTGTGGCTGAGGGCATTATCACCCCATCTGTCCACTCTCCTTTTCTCTCCAAATTCAGTGTTCCCATAACAGAGGCATCAGAGGCAAATATACCTGCTGCTCAGCAGAGATCACACTCTGAGCTCATCAACACTTCAAGCCGCAGAGCCACCTGACTACTGCCACGACGGAGCAGATCACGGTGGCTTCTGTCACCCTGCTCTGGAGTAGCAACTCCCAGCAGCACGGGGCAGAGGCGATCTGAGGGTGGTAACACCTTGGATCACGGCTGCTCAGTCTGACAGAGCCCATCTGTCAAAACCCAAAGTGAGAAAGAAAGATAGATTACACAGGAACTGTGGTTGTATTAAGGGGATATGTAAAGTCACGCTTTCCCAGGAAAAATTATGTAATTAAGTCAGTTACCGTGCTTGATATTTGTGCAGAGTATCTGTAGCAGCACATTCAATTACAGTTAAATAATAGAAAGTAAATCTCAGCTGGAGCACTGCCTGGATAAGTGCCCAAGCAGGAAGTAGAGTTGTATTGTCTGAACGATCTATGTTTATAAGCAATTCATGAAACAGATTTTTCTGTTTACTCTGCACTTTTTGCTGATAATTATGGAACATTTTTGGGGTAACAAGCTGCCACTCTAATTGAAACAAATTTTCCACTCTGAACAAAGAGGAGGCAAAAATAACCCTGTATCTTATCAAATTTTTAAGGAGAGAAGTGTTTAAAAATTCATTGTCTGTTTCTCATCTATTCTGAGGTTTCTTTTGGTGTTATAAATATGATTTATAATACTTTAAAGTGCACATACTTTGAAGTCCCTACCTATTGCCAGAATGGACAAAAGAGACCCTTGCATAAAAGACAGCTTTGACTGTCAGTGCATATTTTTAAACAATAGTGGTTTTTGTAACAGAAAGCCTGGCACATGCATTCTAGTTTTTCCACAAGATTTTTACATAAACCTGGGCAAGCCACACCACCTCTCACTGCTTTGTCTGTGAGGGTAGGAAGGTATGAAAGTCAATATAGTCCTTCCTTACATTAGCAGGACACTGAGGGGAGAAAATATGAAGGGTGGGCACCGATATTCACCATATGGTTATGTCTATAGTAGTAAACTAAGCAAGGTCAAGACACAGGCCAAGGGCTCGTCTGCTGTTACTACAGTCCCTAACACTGGTTTTGACTTTGCTCTCCCAGACATTGCCTAGGAAAGGGTCAGGGGCAGTAAGGGCAGGGACGTCTCTTCACTCGTAGCCTGGGTATGGCAGTCTTGTTTTATAGGGAAGGGGAGCAAGATTCCTTCTGGCTGGACACATACCATGCAGCATTTACTGGCCTCAAGACTGGAGACCTGGCTCTGACTGTTTTATTTACTACTATAGATATAGCCTGTAAAAACCTCTGATAAAGGGGCATAGCTTCTGCTTATAGACAATATAAACCTTGATTAATGGTAAGAGTCAAGCACATACTGTTGTTTGTCAATTAAGACCTGCAATTAGATCCACACAGACAGTTTCTTGGCTTCAGTCTTCAGGAAATGAACAATGTCTTGCAAGTACAGCCATAGCCTTTGCAGGGTCTGATTCTGTTGATACGTGCCTTTCAAATGATTTTCTGTAAAGACTAGCCTCAGGATTGATGACCTGAAACTCAACAGCATGACCTCCTTCTCTCTAGTAATGTATATGCTGCTGTGAGAACCTCTCCTACTTGCACACTGGTGTGAGTCAGGCAGACCAAACTACCAAGAGGTCCTGCAGAGCCGCAATCCAAACATATTGGACTGGGAAACGCATGGACTGGGAAACTTCGTCTCTAGCAAAAACCCAAGGAACAGGCTGGTGGAAGAACTTTTGGTGAAAGATACAGTTGTGTAACAAATCACTCCCCAAAGAGAGAAAGAGTAAAACTGCTTTAAAAAATTCCTGATGGAAAATTCTGTCCTACTTAAATCAAAGTGCTTTTGCAGGAATGTCTCCATCTGTAGATTTTACAAAAATAGTCTACTCATTTTTTCCGATATAGCTGAAACATTTCAAGAAATCCTGAGCATTTTCCTTCACTGCTAGTGATACTGTGTTTTATTGCAGAGTCCCTCAGAGCTGACAGGCTGGGAGTTGTCTGAAGACAGCAATTGACTGTCCATTCCTCTGCTTTTTAGGTACAATCGACTTAAATACAGCATCCTTGGCAGAGCTTTGTATAGTCTAGCTTCAGAAGACTTTTTTTTCATGTGTTTCATTCTGCATAACAGTAAAAAAATTCATTCCTAATATCTATTTATCCCCTAAATTTGGAAATATAGAAAAATGTCATCAGTCAATCCCCTCCACCTAAATATTCATAGAATAGTAGGACAAATAGCATCAAATTAAAGTGTTTGATCCTTATTGAAATAAAGCACCTGTATGTTATTTAAAAAAAAAAAAAAAAAAAGTCACTTTTCTATACCCTAAACATATTTTCAGAATGTTTTTCACAAGCAGGATCACAGTCAGATGTTAATTTCAGTTTGACACTAATGGGTAATCAGAATTTCCTGCAGAAGGGGCATCTTCCCTTCTGTCTCTGTGTTGTCTCTTTGTGATAAAATGTGCAGGATTACTTCAGTGCACGTCTGCAAATGTAAGCAGAGGCCATAGGGTGCTTCTTCAGCTTTGTCTCAACCAAAGACAGCCTTGGGTGAGCTCTCAAGTGTGACACAGGCTGAGCAGGAAAGTGAGATCAGGAGGGACCACAAGAAAAGAATATTATAGAAGAGTATTGAAGTGTTCTTAAATCATGAAGATCTTATTACCATACCAAAAGTAGGGGCAGTGAGAACAGCAGGGAACTCTCTGCAAATAGACCTGAATCTTGGCATGGGGAGATTTGCTATTTACGTGCTTGTAATATAGGACATCACTGCCTTTTCCTTTTTGAGTATCCACTGGGAGTGCTACATTTTCCAAATTAATGAAAATCAAGAGTTAAGTTAAATGACATAATAAATTCCAGACATTGATTTTTATGTTAGGAGTCATCTTTATGCAAAGCATAATGTATCATCCTAAATGTCACTCATTCAGTAATACTATTATAACGCTATTCCTTGGTGATGGCCAGGAAGAATTTGTCCAGGACATTCATCAACACTATCACTATGTCATTTTTTTGTCTACTCTAAAACCTGACTGTAAGACATCTCAGATATTGGTTGAAAGAAAATCTGGGAGACAGTTGATACCAGAGCTGGTTTAGTTATGTCTGCTCCATTCCTCTGCTCTTCTGTGTGCTCATATTTCACCTCTAACAATCAAATAAAGGCAAACAGGGAGTTTTGGGGCTGGAATACTAGCAGAGGGTTTTGTAACTGGCACCTGTAAACAATGCTGATTTAGCACGGAGTGTATCAGCACTAGCTCCCAGAGGTGCCTTGCGAAATAGTGCATAAACGGTTTACAAATGGGGTTTGCCTTGAGTAGGGGCTCTAAGCTTTACCTCCCTTTCCCAGCTCCACCCCAGCTCAGCCTAGGCAGGGACTAGGCAGACTCTGAGGGAAGACTGCCATCTACTGAACCACAGCCTTTTTCTGGGCTGCTCACCCAAACACAGCTTGTCAGCCTGGGAGTCCCATATGTCCCCACCTGCAGCCTTCTCTGCCCACAGGAGATGGCCTCTCCCCTCCCTGGTCTTCCTTATATACCATGCAAGCTGTAGAAGTCTATAGAAATACCATCAAGGTACAGAAACAGAAATCAGTTCCCTCTTGTATTTCCTGCTTTATAAATTAATTTCTTATATATAGCAAGAAAAATATCAGCTAAGCATGCCTGTGGTGATTGGACTGTTCTGGGGGTGATTAACTCAAAGAAGTAAACATCCACATCTCAGCAGCACTGCAAAGGAATCATCCTTCTTCATAAAGAATAAGAAATTGATCTATCCTCTTCTAAGACTAGAAAGCATTACCTCTGCTGAGCAATGTCCCTGTTCATCAGAACAGTAACCTGCTGTTACATTATCTGGGCCACAAGGGTGCTACTGTATTTTTTCATTTCATTATAATAAATTAGCTGCCTGGCTATTAACATGCTTCATGTTTAAGGGAGATAGTCACCAGCTCCTAAAGAATCAGAGCCAGACCATTACGTAAACTGTCCCAGAGTTCATTTAATTACTGCAGTGCCCAAGTGTTTAAATGAAACTTCCTCCTTCAGATATGCCCCATCAACACAGAGTGAAATCAATAAGGCTCATTTGAAGCAATTTACCCACCATCGTCTATATTCCAGGCAGCGCTTGCATTCATCTGGGTAGTATTAGTTTATCATATGTCTCTGAAGTATTTTCCTGTCAAACTTTCTCATTGCATGCTCATACAGATGAATGAACAGTGTCAAAACAATTTCAATCTGTTTTATCTTTGCAAGAATTTCAGAGCTGGGGGTAGGAGATGGAGATGATTATCTAGGTCCGTGAGGGCCATGGAACAAGGACAGCATCCTTTCTGATTTTCACGGACACACTTTAGTTGTTATTCAGCCTTCAGCCAGATCACCCTAAAGAAGAGAAAATGGCAGATTACTGTACCATCCCAACAGCCTTTATGAGCCTTTGGTCAGTCAAGGCAGTTGCCTCCTCAGAGTCTTCATGCCATCTGAATGATATATAAAGAAAGCATATTCCCTTTTACCTCACTACCTCAAATAACAGTGAGAAAAATGGGAAATGCAGTTGCAACTTGCCTGAGTATCAGTTTGTTATTGTTCAGTTACTTCAACTCCTTCTTTTATTCAGCAATTACAAAATATGCAGGAGATCAGGAAGCTAAAATTTTATCAGCAGTCTTAATCTGAAAGAAAGAGGCATCAGATAATAAAAGAGACAAACTGAAGTTTCTTAGTAGTCTGCTTGACTCACAGAGAACAGAATGAAGGAGACATCTGTTCCCAAGTGACTATTTAAGAATTAACCTTTAAAGAGGGCATTTGCTAGATTGAAAAGAAATGAGAATTCATTTCTTATAAACTTGTTCTTATTCTCCTGGCAAGAGGTTTCCTATTCTCCTGGCAAGAGGTCTTCCTTAAAGAGCTTTCCTTTGACTTTCAGATGATTAGCTATTATTCAATAGGACCAATACGCTCTAACACACATTTACTAACAAGAGTTGTCTCTTGCCTCTAATCCAGGCATCACTGGCTGTCCTACAGACTTAATATATTCCAGCTGAGCAAAAAGCTCATTTGAATTTCAACAGCCTGTGGCCACATCAAGAAACAAGCAATTTCAGGTTTCCAGGAACTTCTGGACAAGAAGCATGTTACAGCTGTATAATTACAGTATAGCAATATGTAAAATATGCAGCATTTTAAATGATGCTTGTAACTCAGACTGATGCATCCACTTCATATACAGCTTGACTGTCAATAAGATGGAGTAGATCAGACAAGAATATAGCTGCTTCTGTCTATAATAAGAAAAAAGGTACAGAAGAATTCTTTCAGTGCCATAGAAACACTGCCAAGAGGGTCTCTTTCTATTGCATTAATGTATGCATAACGATTACGGAGAGGCTTTTTGTTTGCTTGTTCCAGCTGCAGAATGCAGTGCAACACTTCTGCTCACACCACTGTGTTCATGTCTACTGCAGAAGATAAAGTTTTTTTGGAAAGAATTCCTAAATTCATTTAGAAGGAAATGCTGTCTTCGTATCTCAAGTAAGCGTCTGCATTGTGCAGCAAAGGTTACAGTATTCTGATTACATTCTTCTGTTAAACTTCAAATGAGAAAGTAGATGGTCTTATTTTGGGCTGCTTTTCATGCTTTTTTTTTTTTTTTTTTTTTTTTTTTTTTTTTTTTTTTTTTTAACCATGAAAATAGATTTTTGCTTCTGGAACTCCTTCACAAACACAGGCATGCAAAGGGTTGAATGTTGATTTTGATCAGAATGCACTCAAAAGTAGATCCTGGTCTTGTAAAGAGATCAGTGCATAAACATCCCTGTGCTTGGGACAAAACCAGAAACCTCATTCAGAGGGATATTAGTTAAATCTGCTGCTCCTTTGTTTTAGACAACAGTGAATAAATGCATTTCCAGGACATTGACTTCCTTGCAATTTTGTATGGAAGTGGGCAGTGCACCTGGTTTGTGAGATTATCCTTGGTCTGTAACAATGAGATGTTTTCTAGGCAAAAATATACATCCCACCAAAGGTGTACTTTATTGAGAGATATAGTGGTAAGAGGAAAACCCATCCAGTTCCTGTGTTGGAGCTGTGAAGCCCAGAAATTCCCATAAACCAAACAGCTATGGGCAAGATAGGCAAGGAAACTTAATCACTTTCTTATATAGAACTTTTTCCAGTTACTAAAAGTGAATTAAAAGGAAACAAAGGGAAGTCCATCTTGTGGGATGCTGAATGCCCTTCCTTCCAATTTGTACCCTGGGAGATAAGGATGCTCAGCATCTCATATGTTTCTTGATTTTTGCTATAGTTCATGTTTGGAACATTTTAAAAAAGAACATGACCTTTGCATGCTAGTAGTATGAGCCCAGGACCTTTCCTGAGAATGAGATTCACTTTGAAAAAACAATCACAAAACACCCACTGTTCAACAGTTCCTGTACACAGTGGGGTGGACTGAGAACAGTGTGTCAGCTTTAATTTTAGATGTGTCTGATTTTTGTTCCTCATATCATATTTTCCTGGCTATTTATATCCTTTCATTTTTCTTGTGCTTCTGCCCCGATTTTTAATTTCTTTAATTCTTATTAAAGTCCATGAGAGCTGATACAGTCACATCATAATGTCAAGCATTCGCAAATAAATATTTATGGACTTCAAAAAAATTAAATTATGCAAATGTAGTTCAATAAATTGTGGAAAGATATATTATTCTCCACACTGCATTGTGTGTATCTTCTTTAAAAAAATCTTTCCAATTGATATTATGAGCTTGATAGACCATAACACTTCCACTGGAACTGTCACAGTTTAATTACGTGGCCAATTACAATACCATATGTATTCCAAGTATTTCTAAAATGGGTAGAATTTGCAATAGGAATACATATCAAAATAGCTATGTGACCTGTGCAATAGCCAGTTTTCAGAGCTATATAGTAATCCCATCCAGAAAACATCAATATGTTAAAAAATAAAAATAAAAAAAAAATAAAGCCGAGACACCATTTGTACACTATGCTGAAAGAAAAGGACCCAGCACATGCAGGGCCAAACATCATCTGCCCACAGTCCTCATTACTCATGAAAGGACCAAGTGGCCTGCAGCCTGCATTGCAACAAGTCCCAGAGGAAGATCATTCGTTTTTTGCAAGACAAGAGGAATTTTAAACAACAGGAATGTGGATTTTAAAAATGGGGGCATTTTATAAAGTATGTATTAATTTCAATACAGCTTGTCTTCAAGGTACAGTTATGTTACAGTGATGCCAATTGATACCTAGATGACACGACTTTGTGAAGCATTCTGAGTAGAGCATAGTTTTTAAATTAGAGAAAACAATAAACCAAGACTACAAAAAGGTGTGGGGCTTTTTGGCTAGAAATCTATGCACACTGCCCATACTCTTCAAAAGATATAGCTGGCAGCATGTTTTAAACCAAGTCATATGCCTGATTTCATGTTTAAAGTGGACCTGTTTTCAGAAGAGATCTGTACACTCAGCTTTACCAGTTTCAGCAAAGAAGCTGAGAATAGGCAAAATAACCTATTACTCTGGAAAATACAGGCCATTGTACGTCTCCTCTAAAAACCAAATTGCATTAAAAAAGAGTCATACAGGAAGCCTGTGTGGGGTGACTCATGCCTTCCTCTGCCTTGTGCTGGCAGAAAATAGAGCTGGTGGAGGCAGTGCCTTCCCTGTCCTGCGCAATGTACTTATCTGGCAGCTGTGGTCGACTGGCCACCCTGAATTCTGGCTGGGGAACAGGCAGGCTGTGCCAGGACCTCACTTTGGACAAGCCAGAATGTGACAGTAGAAGTAGTCCAGCAAGAAGCAGTTACGATTTTCTACAGGGTACAGGTCTTTTTACCTACCTCTCTTCTCTTGATTCCCACTAGACATTTTTCCTGGAAGAAGTTGAATACCTCATATAGCCATGTCCATCTTGACGCAGATTCTAAAAGGCATACACTAGAATTGTATCTATAATAGATAAAAAAAGACCTTCATAATCAGATTATGAATGCCATGATAATCATAGTGCTCAATTATACAACTGTATAAGAAATACCTAATGTTCCAAGAAGTAACATTTTTTAACATTAAATTAAGGTTGTTAAAAATAAAGTATACTTCCTGAAATTTCTCTCTATATGTCAGAAAAGTAATGCTGTATTTATAGCAAAGACAATGCTGCTATTAAATATTTCAACCAACTAGGGACTGAGAGAATTGACAAAATTCTTTCCACTGTTATTTAGTTGGCTGGCTTTTAACCACAGATAAATTTTACAACAGTGTTTCTCCCCCACCCTTCTTTTATTTGATGTTATTATATCTGTCAATCTTGAACAGAAAGATGCATATAGAATTAAAAAAGTTGGTGTTTTTCTGATCATTCTGAACCTTGACATGCTAGCAAGTATGAGGAACTGATGAAAAAAAAAAAAAATAATTACAATTATGACTGATGGAGTAAGAGTTATTTGTTAGATCACACCATGGCAGGTTACTGATCTTTAGTGGTTTGTTACCCTCACTGCACCAAAGACTGTTTTCCATCTAGCAGTCTACAGAAGAAAATACGTCCCTATAGCACAGGCACTCAATGTAAGGTCAGCTGTCTATGCAGAAGAGTTTAGCTGGAGGTGCAGGACTATGCAGAGACATTACTTGGAGAAGCAGCACGTTTTGTCCCTGCCAGCTGTGTTCAGGAGCAATGGCTCACAAAGGGGTAGAGCAGAAAGTTTAAACGTGGTATGAAGTTTACCAGGATTATTTTGCTCTTCTGCCACATTTACAGTGGAATCCATAGCAGTATGAAGGCCTGTTTCTTGGGAAATAACTTGCAGGGTAAAGGGTTTAGATAGGCTTTTATAATCATAAAAGGTACAAAAAGGGGTGCATGATTTTTCACTGATTCTTTTTCTGGGCTATTGAACCTCCTGCAATGCAGCTATTTTAGCCTGTACAATTCTGGAAAGAAGATGGAAAAACATTTTACATTTTCACATAGCAGTGATTGTAGGGGAAAATGTTTACCTTTTTCACAAAAAATAATATACAGGATGGGATTAATCTCACCTGATTTTAGCCATCTCAGATTTAGTCATTTACTCTAAGTAAGGTGTAGATTCACCCTATAACCAACAGAAAGACAAAAGAACCTCCACACAGAGATTCGCCTATCTTAATATAATTGGCAAAGATGACTAGTGCAGTTAGGTGATTTTTCCTATTACGAGCACAAGTGGGAGGTAGGAGGATTTATATTATGTTTTAATGTTTTCATAGGGTACAAATCTTCACCATAAAAACTATTAAGAGAAGCCAGCTAGAAACATTCCCGCTTAATATTTTAATATTAATTTTCCCAAGAGGAGATGTTTCACCATCATTTAAGAAATCTAAAAAATGTTTGTTTGAAAAGAAACATTAGGATGAAAAAGGTGATTTTGTGATGTATTTCAGTAATACAATTTTTAAGTAATGGGATAAAAAGATTGACTGCACACAGACAGAGGAGCACAGAGGCACAAAGGTAGGAGAGTGAAGTTCAAATTACACCCTGTCCCACCTCATCCCAGGTCCATCCCACAAAGGCCCAACTCCACATCCCTGAAGGAACACAAGAGGCTCAAGGCAGGTGAAGGAACCCCAGTAACCAGTCAGAGTAACAGCCCCTGCCTGCTCCTCCAGGACTGCCCCAGGAGAGCCTCAGCGCCATGGGCTGGGGACACCCATCACCATCAGGCAGTGGGAGCTGCTCTACAGGTCACCTGTCACACTGAGTGTGGTGACTGCCTAGAGGCATGCTGGTGGATGCAGAGGAAGAGCATTTCAGCATTGCACAGGACTGATTATGGGATGTTTAGGGCAGGAAGCAGAGGTGTGAAAAGGGAAGGATCAAGGCCATGTGGGGAGGAACATGCATAGGAAGATAAGAGGAGTTAGGGGATAAAAGGGATTGGTCATGTATGAACAGCTGCTGGCCAGTGCACATGTCTGGCCATGCTGGGCACCCAATTAGTGCAATCTGTCCTGCCTTCTTGCTGAACATCTTTATAACTCTTTTTCTGGGTGAGGGACTCTCTGTGATGGGTGTGTGGGTGTGTGTATGCATGTGATTCTCTGGGAGTGAGGTGGGAGGGAGGGTGTGCAGTGCTTGTGTGTGTGTGTGTGTGTGTGTGTAAGAGGCTCTGTACCAGCAGATGGAATAAGGCTGCAGTATTGGAGGTTCATGTGTCCAGGTGCCAGAAACTCGGGGGACTGGGACATGGACAGCTCTGGGTGTCAGAGGCCAGCTGCTGGAGAGATACACATTGCACATATTTCCACCAGCATACTTCCATCCTGCTCAGCCGGAGAGGTGAGGAGGATGAGGAAAGATAATTAACATTTTAAATTTTATTCAAACAAGATATTAACTGACTCAAACTCTGGAATTTTGCTTTAAAGAGTATCTTCACACTGTTTTAAATGGGTTTTTCCTCCTGTTTTGAAGAACAGTATTCCCTATGATACCAATGATATGCTTCTATTTATTGCCTTTAGAAAAAATTATTGGTACAGATTCTAAAAATATTTGCATCAAGAGTAGAAAACGTCTGAATGCCTTTCTGAAACTACAAGTTTGGAGAGTAATTCAGAAACCACACAGGGGAAATTTTATGGCCTCAGTAATGCAGTAGGACAGGTTAAATGATCATGATGTTCCCTTCTGGCCTTAAAATTTATTAACTTCCTCCCATTTTTCCTGTTGATAGGTTCAGTGATACTTTCCAACTACACAGCTCTCTGTGGATATTATATGGTAGCTGCATATAATTACTTCCATCTTAGAGCACAAAAAACTGAGATTCAGAGGAGTTAAGTGACACAATCATCATGCAAGAGTGCACTAGAACCCACATTAGAACGTGGATTTATTGAGTGGCCTTATCCTACGTGTAGTCCATCTGGTCTACATCTCCCCGTCTCTGACAAGTTAGTTAAGACCAGTGTTCTTTTTTCTCCCCTTCAATAAAATAAAGGCAATAACACCTTCTTACTTCTATTTACCTACAAACTGCTGTCAAAGGTGATTTCAGTTCATGTGTAATTTCTTCAGCTGTTTCCAAGCAATCTACCTTGGGCAACATTAGCTGTGTAGCTTAAGTAACATAGAGCTCATTGCAAAATAATCACCTTGGCATTTAAAAAACATATTTTGCATCCTCTGCTGCCATATCTTGTACAATGGTATGAAACCTGTATCGAGTACCTGTACCAGAGTGGTTAGTTTGAAGCTAACAGAGGCATTCAGAGTGGATTCGAGCTATAACTACACACCATTACAGTGTGCAGGTACCCCAAGGGCGGCTGTCAAGATCCACTGCAGTTGGTTTTATTTCATGTTCACCTGACGTACTTGGAAGCTTGTGGATTCTTCAGGAGGTGTGATCGTAACTTGCATACGCACCAATCTTATCTTTGATTGTCATTCTGGGTAAAAGTATTTACATTTTAAATGATACATACTCATACAACATTTAATACACATAAACAATTATGACAAACACTCTTCCTAATAAATGGTAGAGGCAAAATCTCCTTAGAATTTGCAGTTTGAGATATAAACTAAATTGGATTTTAATACTTAATTAAGTTGTTAAAAATTGAAGAACACTTTTTACAGCACATTTAAAAATATATATTTCATGTGCAAACTCTCAGAAGCGACTTAAAAAAACATGGAATGGAAACACCCTGCAGTGGCTCAGGTTTCTCCTATCCAGCTGAATTCAAGACCTGATTACAATGAGCCGTTTTCCATACCAGCTCTGCCCTTTTCTCCATTTTACTCAGTACCTACAGAACGTTTAAGAAGAGATGATAGGATAATGCACACGGAATTGATAACACTACACAGGTGACAGTAAGTACCATGAATGGTTCTTAGAATCAGCTCTCCCAGCAGCAGCCTGTAAGCAATGCCTAAGCAAAGATGCAGAAATCAAAACAACTGAGAAAACACACCAAAGAACTTGCCTCCTTCATATCAATGCTAAATATGAATGGCATCCACCCCCAGAAAATGCATTCATCACACACACAGCCCTGGACTGTGTGACAAGTAACACAGCTGTAAAAATGTTGTTCCCTCCTCCAGATAAGATGATGCCCATCACTCCTTTGTACATAAACCCAGGGTGCTGTGCAGCCTGCATCAGTCCTACCAGACATCTTGAATCTTGCTAAGTCCCAGACAGCAAACCTACCTACCAACCTTCCTAACCCCACTTAGTTCTTTACACTTGTTAGGTCCATCTCTACTTCGTATTAGCTAAGCATGCTCAGAGGTGCCTTTTGAGGGGAACTGAGTGTTTGTTACCTAACTGGGAATTTGTACATAGCTGAACGGGCACTTGGTTTCTGTCTAAATCCCCCAGAGAAAGCAAATGGTTAGAGGTGGCCAGAGATGTGACTAAATTCACATCACATCCTAATGACAACTTCCTGCTGAATAGTCTATACATAACAGCATTTACCATATTCCTTCTCAGGTGTCTCTTTTGACTTTGTCCAAGGTCCAAAATGTCAGAATACTTACCTCTTCTCATTCTCTACCTCTACTTATTTTTTCTGAGAAGTTTTGGGGAATGCTTTTTTTTACATGCTTCAAATTATATACTATACTAAACTTATTCTGAGATCTCTTTTAGTATATACTTGTGCATTTTCTACAGATAGAAAAAGGAACACATAGTGATTTCAATAACCACAGCAAGTGCAAAAACAAGTAACTCATCCACTGGTTTCAGTTTTGTTCTCTTACTTGATTTCTTTTATTATTTTTTTTTCTTATTTGTGTTCATATTTCTTTTTAGTCTACGATCATTAGCTTCTGCTAGTGTGTACTGATCTGTAAGGGGGATACGTTTTGCAGCTCTCAGATAAAAAACTGATCCTAGAATATGCAAGGAACTGTCATCTTTCACCCAGAAGAGACAAAGTACGAAATACAGCCACTTGCCTTAAGTTTCTCTGGGAAAATACTTTCACACACATCCTACTACATTAACTTAGTATTGGTCTTACAGACCGTGGAAAGAAAAAGCATGAAATTTGCTATTATTCCCATTTTTACGTATATGATACACTTATTTTATGGAGATGTGGCATTGAGACATAAGAGAAGAAGGAGGAAAATCCAGGGTGGAGGAGGAGGAAAGAGGATTCTGGATTGTAAGTAGAATATTTAAAGCTTTTATATATGTTGCAGGTTTTTTATTTCAATGAAGCAAGCTTGAGCCTTGTGAATTAATGATTTTGTGAAGGATTTCACAAGGTGAGAGAATTAATGTGAAAAAATTTTGCGTTTAAGCCAGGGTTTTTTCCCCCTACCAACATATGAGTTGATGTCAAATTAGACCAAATATCTTCATAGAAATTATTCTGAGGAAGCAAGCAGAGGAATGGCACAAATTATTTTGGAAAGTCCCAGTTGCTTGGGAAGACAGCACACTCATCCGACAGAATTAGTACATGCATCTTAGCACAGAAACTTTGGTTGCCTTTTGCAGTCAGTTTTTTTGCCAGTTGTCTCCTCCTTTACCCACTGGGGGGAAAAATATCTTCAGTATTAACGTATTTGTTGAATGAGGCACATAATTCTGTCTTTCACTGTATTCCATTTCTCATAAGGCACATAAGCTATTCTCAGAGTTCCCAGATGAATGCAGCTCTGAGCTTGTGGAAAGGATTACAGAATTTTATTTGAATAAAAGCTAGTAGTTGCGTTTTGTGCCTCGTACGATTACTGAAATCACAATGTGTTCCTTTTTATGTATAGAGTAGATTTATACCAGTGTATACAGTAAAGGCTTTCTCTTCCATTGGCAGAGAAGAATATCAGCTGGAGCATCTCCTAAAGCCACATCGCTGAAGTACACCTGTTATTACATGTTGTAGTCTTCCTCCACTGCAATAGAACACAAGATCTACATATTCTCATGTGCATAAACTAATGATAGATGACTCATATTCCAAATTACTGTTGTGGAATCCAAGCCCCAGGCACCAACTCATTTTCATGCAAGCATGCCAAAATGAGATAATATCCTTGAGCCAAAATGGGATAAAAAGTCCCTTAAAAACACTAATAATTCTGACTTAAGCAATGATTATTGCTCTTTTTAAATGGAGTTTAAAATTTGTGCAGTGGCTTTGATTTTCAATTTTTGTTAAATCAAGCACTGCTCTTGTCAGTATGGAAAATCTGCCACATTGCACTAACGCTTCAGGTGCATAAGTACAGTTTAAAAATTGGGCAAGTGTAACTTTAATATGGTGATGGGAACTAATGGTTCTTCTGGTGTAATCTGGGGAAGCTAAAGGCAATTCGTGTTTTTGTGTGTCACCTAATAGTCTCAAATGAACTAATCATCCCTCTAGCCTTTTTTCTAAAGCTATATAAACCCCTTGAATGTGACAGCCCATCAGAATTCAGGTGAAGATGGTACTGACAGATGAAATTCATGAAAGAATCATTGATTTCAGAAATTATGATTTGGTAGGGTGGATTTAACTTGACAGGACATTCCACAAGAAGATATTTCTATAGAAACATCTCTCTTTCTCTTGCCATGCCTTTTAATTAAGTCTGAAGCCTTGCATGGTTGTAATAAATGTACACAAAATAAGTAAGCAGGCAGCTGCAAATACAACTGAGGGAAAGAAAGGATGTCATGGGTTTCTAAACAAAGATGTGACAGATTTACTGGAGGGAGAAGAAAATAGAAAAAGCAGAAAGAAAGATTACAACCCAACAGGATTCTCTGATTTTACATTCTTCTTCTCTTTTACTTTCATTCCACTAGAACATGGGATGGATGCCAGAGATGCATCAAATTGTCCAAGTATAATTTAAGTAGTCAGGGAACAGATGTTCACAACAGTTTCTGGTCAGTGCAGGGATTTTATTACCTGCCCACAAGCTTCTACCCACTGTGAAAACTGTATTTCTTGAAGATGCACTATATTAGATTATATCAAATTATGTGTATTCTGTAAGGTTGAATGACCCTAATCAACGAGCAATGCAATACAATATATTCTCCCTCCCTTTTATACTTGCTTTCTCCACGACTGGATAGAAGTTAGTTACACCAGTCAATATTATAATGTGGGCTTCAAATGCCCAAATAGTTTAGGAATTTGACTTTGAATGTTAGTGACTTCCTACAGCGTGAACAGGTGGGAGAATGTTGGAAACTGAAGATGAGCAACAATTCTCCTTCCCTTCTCCCCTGTACATGCAGCAGAGGTCACTACTCTCATCCACCTCTTACACTTTCAAAGGACAGTGTGCCAGCTCCAGAAACATACAAAACTTTTTTCCTTTTTTATTTTTTCCACAAAAAGTACGAAAATGTTCATTTCTCTAAGTTGATCATGAAGGTATATTGATTCTTCTCCTTTAAGAAGAAAATGTAACTAAACACGCTGATGGGATTTGAACACATGAGGATTTACATACAGATCCTAACATATATTGGCGTGAGTGAAACTGGTAACAGAAAGAAGAAATTACTGGAACCTAGAAAAGGGTGACTGGAAAAAATGCCAGTCTGTGAATCAAGTATATGACTTCAGCAGCATAAAACATTTACTGTGCATTAGGGATAAGCTTACACAACAACTGTAGCCCATATATACACACTTTTTCTAGCTTTACATGGGTCAACACCAGTGGAATAGCTGTATTTTAGTGGACCCTTGTATCTGAATTTTTTCCCAACTTCCCTGGAGCCCACACCAAGAATGTGCAATCACAGCAGCACTGCCAGCAGAAGCCAAGAAAGGCAGTTTTAAGCTAGCTGAGATTTCTCTAAACCTGACGCAGTATAGTTGTAGCCTCAGCCTTCATTGCAGATGGATGAGTTCAAGTCTCTGTCATCATAATATACTTAGTGTGTTTGGGGGCTATATTTGATTTTTTTGTTTTCAACAGTTTCTTAAAGAAGGAAATTATTTCTCATCTAGGTCAGGCAGAACTTCTGGAAGAAGATAAAAGATTGCACATTTCCTTGAAGAGTTCTGTGCATATTTCAGATGAAAAGGCTCAAGACATTGTATGCTATGACACGTGAAGAAATCAGAGCACAGAGAGACCTCAGAGGCAATGGAAAGGAATTTCCTGATACCAAAGGGGACTCAACAGTTTTTTATAAGCGAACATTACCGTGTTAACTGTGGTAAGGCTTAGAAGAACTCGTTGTCTGGGACACAGTGGACAGGGTAAGAATTGTATGTAAAACTATGATTTTTCTTGGTTTTAACTTCCAGTCTGTGTTCCCTATTTGCTCAGAGCCTTATTTTTAAAAGTGCATTTCCATTCAAATAAAACAAAATTTTATCAGTTTCAAAAACTTCCTGGTCTTGGAGAGCTGACTTGCAGCCAGTCTGAGTATCCTGACATCACAGCTGTGGCTTGCTTGTTGTACCATCTCAGCTATCCAAGAAAAAGCAAACAAATTAAGACTAATAGCCTACCTAAGCAAACAACATTTCTTCGTAGAGTGGTGAGGAATACTTCTTTCAATAGAGGTGAAATTATTTCTTTCTCTCTTACTTCTCTTCCCACAGAATTTTCAAGCTATGAAAAAAAAATGCATATTAGAGAACTTTGTAATTTTTATATATCCTCCACTGTAGTAGACACAAAGGTTGTACACTTCCATGTTTATTAAATTGTTTATGAGTGGAAGATCTCTTTTGTCAGTCTGTTATTTTGAACAGGACAATATAATATTGCCTTATGTCATGAGGGTTCATGTGGTACATATGTTCATTCATGTCTAGGAGATGTCTTAAAATAGACCCCAAACAAGTGTTCCAACCACTGTCATATCACACTAGACCTCTGTGAAGAAACAAAGTAAATAAAACTTTCTCTATTTTTTGACTGTCATAAAAGCAACAATGAGAAACTCTTCTTTCTTTAAACAAAAGTTCTTGAAGTGACTTGTAAAGACAATATAAGGAATACACCAAGTAGGGTGGTATTTTTGTTCTGCACAAAAAAAAATAAAAAATCTTCATATATACTCACTAGGTAGGTAAGAATAAGAAATTTCAAAAAATAAAAAAAAAAAAAGAGAAACAAAACATTAAGCAGGATCCTTCTTTCCCTGCTTAGAATACACTAACATTCAGATGTTGTGTAAATGGTTCCACACCATCTGGCAGCTATGAGGAGAAAAACAAAACATCATTTGCAGATACTGTACTTCTCACATTTTGAATAATGTACCACAGTGTACTACTAATTGTCATAACACACAGCACAATACACGGAGAAGTTAAAGTGCTGTATATTCCATCTCATTCACATTTATGCTATCCAGTTCAGGAATGCACTTACATGATGTGCAATCACTATTCTGTGTATTGCCTGACTGCATAGATTATATGTGATATATGGAATAGAGTAGATTATACACAAATGACATACTTTCCACAAAGCAGACTTGCAATGATGGGTGATAATCACAGCAACTCACCCTTCCACCATGATGATACAGGGAGGTTGTCACCACCTCCTAGCTTGCTCCAGTACTCTCAGAGACTGCAGCCTATCCTGCAATTGTTTCCACTGAATTCATACAGATCTGCATGGACATCAGCAAGAGCTAGCTCCCTCAGCACTTGGCCAAAATCCAGGTTAATAAGAATCAGCAGATCAGTTTAGGTTGTGCTGTTCTCTCTCTAAGAAAATCCCTCATCTATTCACCTGCTACAGTGATGCTGAATATAGTCCCAGTATACTAGCACATATATTATGCTCCATTCAGACACAGGGGGAGTGTGTTCCTCTAATTGCCTTGCATGATTATTGTAGTCGCTGGAAGCACTGGTGTCTGTGGGAATGACCCAGGAAGGAAGCAACCACAGTTTTCATTTTGTTTGCAGCTCCCTGGGTTGCTATTTTTGAAGTCAGCCAGAACAGTAACATAGCCCTCCATTTCTTTGCAAAAACATGCCTGTTCTTACACAGTTTCTCTGACAGGATTTTAGAGATAGCAAATAAAGGGCATTGTTTATGATCTAGAAATGATGACAAGTTGGACCTTTCCAGGACTTGGTCCTGTTGTAGTCTTAGATACTAGATGGTGGCAAATTATTCCTCACAACCTCTTTAAGCATTTTTGTAAATTTTAGTCTCTATGAATTGTAGTTAATTTGGGAAGAAACTCCTGAAGATTTCTGTCTTCCTGGTTGACTTCCAGTAGACCTTTTTTTCCCTAAGGAAGGCATCATTAAAATTTAGACAGCCAGACAAGTCAGCATGTGTCAGCCAGTCTGGGATAACTTTCCATACGTATCTTCTCAACCCACACCAAGGCAATTAGTTATTTTAACCTGCTTTCTCTGAAAGTTTACATCATGGAAATGTCTTGCTCTATCAGTTGGAGAAATGCATACGGTAGCGTCTTCCCCAGCAGACTCTTACGCCTTCTGTCATCACAGTTTTTCTCTCATCTTCCTCTCCTCCACCACATCCAAAATTCGTGCCTACTCCCTCTCTTTCCTCATCCGCTATCCATCCTACGCAGCTATGCCCCCTTCTTCAGTTCAGTAGGATTTTTCCTTCATTAAGTGTGCATGCTACCAGGCAGACTCAGCCAGAGTGAAGCTGGCATCTCACAAGGTCCTGCCTCTGCCTTCTGTACATCTTCATTAAACTGAGAAATAAATTATCTTGTTAGTTACATTATTACATTTTAAGTTGACAAGTAAATCTTATTATAAAAGTGTAATGATACAATAAGATATTTTATTCATGCATTTAGCCCCCTCTCTCTGACACTTAATTATATCTACTGCTGCATGGTGATCTGAAACATTAATTTGGCAAATCAACTAAAATCCTCCATAATAGACTGATTTCCTGCCCTGCTCTTAAGGTTCTAGTTTACTATATACTAAAATTACTTTAAACATGTGTCCAGTGAACCTTTAAAGAGCTCGATGGAAATAAAAAAATTAAAATAAAAATAAAAATTAAAAACAAACAAACAAAAAACAAACTGTAAAGGGAGTATTTCATTAAGAACTGTAGAAAGACTAAAATCTGAATTTTGGGTATAGGATGAGAAAAGAAGTTTTGCAAAGACAGAAATGGGCTCTTTCCTACCATGAGCAACACAAATGCCCATGCATCTGCTCTGCCACAATACAATGATCACATAACCAAAGAGTGTTATGCTATGGTACATGGAAACTGAGGCTGCTTCTCATCTTTTTATGGAGCTTTGGCTCAGATGACCTTCTTTCACATGCATGTGCATATGCACACTAGCCAGGTAAGTTGAGGTGTGAGCTAGACGCTCCAAACAATAGAGCCCTGAGGACCCTCAGGATCCAGCATATGATATCCAGATTTTTCCCTTCAGGTAATCAGCATTCAGCCTGTGCTCAAGTTCCCTATAAGTCCCCTTCACCTTAGTGTGGATAGCATCAGAGCCGTCTTGGGTCTTGAAAGGAAAAGCCATGAGTTATTCTCCCTGTTATCTAACCATATGCCCCTTATTTCACTGTAGGAACTGATGGCGTAGTCAGTGACTGCACAGAGAGCTAGGGCAGACATCCCGCAGGTAAATCAGGCCTGGGCTCCATTTGGGCAGTAGAAGACCCATATGGTGCTCCCAAGAATTCTAGCATGTTGACTGTACCATGGCCCTGAAGATATTCCAGCATACACAGCTTGATATTTTTATTGGAGCACTGCCTTAATATAAATAATGTGAAAAAAACAAAGGACACAATTGCATGTCATAAACATGAAAGACCTTCTTTAACTAATAAAGCTGACAGATTTTCCCTCTTAATATAAAGGAAAGAGGAAGAAAAAGGCCAAGCCTTTCCCTGTGGTGAAGTTAGATTTCCAGTAGAGTTCCAACAGAAGTTTCAGCAGAGTTACTGCACAAAATGTATGAGCGCTTAAGGGACTTTAGCACCCAGCTTTCACTGAACATCAGCTGGAGGTGGATGACTAACTCTCCTGCACTCCTTCAAAAATCCTTCTGAAAATCATAGTCACTTCATCACATCAGTAAAATTTTGTCTTCTGCTTGCATACCACATATCCCATCAAACTTGAGACTTGCCACTTTAACAGAAAACTGTCAGTGCACATGTCTTTTCTAGCCTGACTCCAGCATGACTCTACTCATCAGTAATAAACTCTAAGTATAAATCTTTTTTACTGTTGTACTTCTCTGTGTGTCAGAAATTCATGTACAGAATTGGTACAAGCAAGTCCAACTTCCTTTGGAAGTTTAGGAGGCAAGCTCCGCAATGACAGAAAATTGTAAGCTATATATGATATAAAAACATTCAAGTGACAAAATATACCTATTTGTTATTCAGGAAGAGTATCAAGACAGCAATTCATGCTAGGCTTTTCAGAACAACTAAACCTCTATAGCTGGGACAAAGCATTCAAAAAAAATCAGATCTCACTAAGACACTGAAGGAAGTGATGAGGTTTTAATAGGAAGTCATTCCACAAGATGCCTAGTAGGAACCCAACATTTTCTTAAAGTCCAACTCCAATTGTGATCAACTCTACTGAAATTTCAGAAAATATCTCATAAACTCTTTTAAAGGTCTGTTCCTTTAGATGACGGGAGGGCATAAATACTTTAAAATATACCTCTATGAGCTGTATTTAACTTCTTTTTTTTCCTATCACTTCTATCCTTAAAAATTTTAGTCATTTCCTGCCCTCCACATTCAACAAGCCTGTAAGACACCATTTCATCCCAATTTATGGGAAAGATGATATGGAGAGAAAAGCAATCCAAACTCATGACTTGACCTGTATGCACATACTGCTTAACCATAAGCTTGGATGCAAGTTTACCATATGGTACTTGGACCATCTGCATAAGAGATGTACTCTAAATCAGAACTGTTTCCTTCAGTATATGATATTTAGGCAAAATGCCTGAAAGTGGTGCTGCAAAGCTGTGGCTACCTTAGGTTCCCTTTAAGGGTCTAGCTCAGAGGGTATCTGAAAATCAGCCATCCTCTGACTGGGAATAGGTGTAAATTAGTCTCATCATATAGGAATAAATAATTACTTCTTAATACAGTCTTCCTGCACTGATTGTCCAGTAGACAGTAATTCTTTTTTCCTTAACACTGCTTCAGGAAGTATCTTCAATTAAAAAGATAACTTCTGAACTTGATAAAAATGATTAGCTCAGTTCCTGGTAGTCAAATTGTCAACTTAGGCAATTATTAAAGACCAATTATTTGCAGTGCAGTTCTGAAAGAAGCCCTTAAAAACACATATATGAATAGAACTTAAATTCTACCAGTAATAAGCAGAAATAATTTTATATAGGAATCATGATGCTATTTTTAGAGAATTATATAAAACAAGCTTGCTCTTGAATCTGACAGGTTTGAACAACATGTGTAGGAAAATCACATTTTTGTTTAGTCATCAAAAAACATAATTCAAGAATAATGCAACAGTTCATAAATATACACCATTATCCTCAGTAATTGGCAAAATCAATATCTTACTGCATGAGTATCTGTATCTGCTACACTATCTGCTTCAGTATCTGTTTCTGCAGGAACAATAAATTGAATCTACTTGGGAACCATGGTGAAAAGCACCCTAAACTTTCCTAGAATTCCATTTGTCATGTATGATTTACCACTGTTTTTTCATTTCATGATGCAAGTGTCACTTGTTGGTCTCATCTTCCTGTAGAAAGCAAATTGTTTTGATGAACGTCCACTTTGTGAGTTGGGAAAAAAAGACAGACTGGTCATGATATTTCAATTAAATGGAAAACCGTCCTACATGAATGCCATGACCAGTATCCTTCCTAATCACGGAGTATCTTAATGCAGCGACCACAGACGGGAAACTCTCTCATCTCTGAGATTTACCTTAGGGATATTGAAATGTAAGTCAGAGCAGTGAAGACTGAATACAGAGCATGTTTCAGCCCTCCTTCCTCAGAGAAATAGACTTTAAAGAAAACAGTTTTTTATTTGTATTGCCAATTATATTATTATGATAGCACCTAGAATTTTCCCTTCCCCTTAACCATGTTAAGAACTCATTGTGTTAAATACTGGAGAAATCAATACATAGAGGTCCTTATGAATTACAGTTCAATTGAAACAAAATACAAAGTGAGAAGGAATAGAGTAAGAAGGTTGGAAAAAAATCCCCAAGTTATTATCTTAGACTACAAACATTACAAAATTTTTTGTTTGTAGGAAAGAGATTAAGAAAGGGCAATGGATAACTAACCTAACTTTGGGAACCTCTTCTATATAGAATTGATGACATGGAACAGAGCAACATTTTCTGCAGAAGTGCTTAGACTAATAGAAGTAGTGGAAATTGATGCTGTAGTCAAGAATTAAAGGTATTAACAAGAGAAAGTATGAAGGAGAAGCTATGACACCCTTTCAGGACAAGAACCTGTGATGTACCTTGACTGGCTTTTAAGGTTCAGTTTTCTGGATACTGAAATTACAAGCTTCTTTAAAAGAGAACAAACACACAATCTCTCCTCCAAAGTTCCATTTTTCGTAGGTAGGGAAAGAAATGCAAATGTTTCCTAAGAAATTAATGCTGTGAAACCTGTTTGCTTTTGCAGATGTCTCAAAGAGATTTGAACTCCAGCACAAGTATTATATGCTTCAGAATCCCATTGAGTAACACACACCAACTTTAGTAAATACAGTGTTCTGGTGAAGCCAGCATAGATCTGGTATATGTCTGGTATGTAGAGCTGCCACATGTGATATAAATCATCACATTTAATAAGTCTAACAACTCGTGCTCCCCCTCAGCCCCCAGATTATCTTCAATGGAAAAATTAGATGTTCTCCAAAATATGAGCCTGTTTTATTAGTATGGTATTAAATCAATATCTCTTTCTAATGTCTTGTGCTACTCAATTTCCTTTATTTTTTTTTCTTTCCTCTCTGTTTTCCTATGTAAGTAATTGTTTTATTAAATAGATTTGATCACCACATAACGATCTCTGTCTGACGTTGAACCACTACTAATTCAACCACAGATCATTAGACCTTTCATGTCCTTTAAAAGTGAGCTAAGATTTCTCATCAGACCAAACAGAATTTGCAAGATGAATTTGAGTGTCCATGTCAAAAAGAAGTAGCAGTAAAATGGAAGATGGATGCATGTAAAAAAGACTGAAGCAGATACTGGTTTATATTTTAGTTCAATACTTAAATCTCTTCTGCACTGAAAGCTGTTAAATCTTTTCCCTTGGTCATGATCTGTGAACATTTCACTTATCAGTTACACAGATATTTTTTATAATTTCAGAGGAAACAGAACTGTCCATATGCTGTGATCATGCTGCAGACTCCTGGGCCGCTTTCTTTTTTTTTTATATATATATTCATGTTATCCTTCTGGGTAACTGTCAGGAAGCAGAGAGGGCTGGGGGCTCAGTCCTGAGCTGAAATGGGGCCCTAGGACCCTGGGCAGGGGGCGCAGGTGGAGTCCTGGGTGAGGTCAGGGGTACTTGGGACCCTGATACTAACAGTTTCAAAGGCTTTTCTCCACTCAGGAGTAGTGTGTTACCTGCCACAAGAATGCATATGAAACTTGCTCTGTGTACTTGAGTCAACCTGCATCATAAAGGCCATTGTGTCCTGGTCACCCCCTGGAAAAATTAAAATTTATGAAGCTGTCTAAGGCATTCTCTTAATGGTTTTGGTCCTGCAGTTTTCCTTTCGTATTTCTTTCCTCTTGTTTTCCTCCCAGCACATACCTCCCAAACAGGGAGTATTCTGACGAGCTCGATAGAAACTGAAATGTTAAATTAACTTTGAACTATTCAAAGAAACAGGAAAGATTAAAACCACTTACACCTCCAGGTCAGCTGCTCAACTGCTTAAACTGCATTTGCAAAAGGGAAGAGAAGACATGCTGTGAGAGCCAAAATGGTGCCTGGAGTCACAGTGACCCATTTCAGCTTTCAGGTAAACACTGGGGCCCTAGTTTCTGTGATGGCTGCAGTGTGAAAGAGAAGAGAGGAAGAACACAGCACAAATTGCTGAAGCAATGTGACAAGCCTGTTTGGAAACAAACAGTTAGTGACTAGCTGGCAGAATTAGCAAGAATCAATCATGCAGTAAGTTCATTGGAAAAAGAAAATGAGAGTAACACGGGATAAGTTAAACAGCAGGTAAATAACGTAAATAAGGTGGAGAGGCAGAGCCACAACAGGCTGCTGAGAAGCAGTTGATGGAGGATATTACAGCCACTGACGCAGAATTACTGCAAGTGTTTAAGCATAGCGGCACCATCAGAAGGCAGGTCTGAGCTGGGAAAACACTGCTGCTCGAGTGTGGAAATGGCTCTGGTCAGTGCTCATTGCAGCAGAGCACAGCAAGGGGTTGATCATAGCTGTCTGAATGCAAGAAAAAATCTGATTAGCCCCTGGATGGATAGACGTATATTTTTAAAGTGCTGTGCCATGTATGCACCCATTGCCTTGCAATAAAACATAGGTCAATAGTTTACAACCTTCAAGGGCAGGACTCTCATACCCATATTTCTGCAGCTCGACATGAAAACTTATTTTAAACTGCCCAATACAACATAATTATATGATCTCATGTCAATGTTTAACCCAGTTATTTCATCCACAACAGTCTCACCTGAGAGATAGTTCAAAAGATAGTAATCATATAACTCTTAAAAGTATATATCCAAAGGATAACTTAACCCATTTATTAGTAAGGAACGAAAGGAAGATAGCATATAATCTAATGGCAAAATACAGACTGGAACTTCTGTTTATTTGCATTAAAATGCTTAATTGTTTTAATAACAGGCTCAAACTTCTAACTTGGATCTATTGTTTTCCTCATTAGAATTCCAGTGGTAGAGTGAGCACACAGGCTGCTTATTATACAGGAGTTCATTATCAAAATCTACCATAGATTGATTATCAAGAAAGTGTTTTTCATTTCCTTAGAACTCTCATCACAGCGCTCTTTTATTTATTATCCTTCCACTCTCTTTTCTTTATCTAATCAGCCTGTGTTGAATCAGCTGCTAAGCATTCAGGAGCAAATGGTTTCTTCAGCCTCGTAACCATGAAAAGTCTGTAGGAGCTATCATTCAGACCAAATGTGTTATTGTTCCTCTAAAGATCCATCTCTCCTTTCATTTATAAATACCTATGGATCAAGAGTGTAATGATACCAAATGATGACCAAATGCTTTTTCAGATATATATAGAAAACATGCTTCAGAGTTTACCCTTCTGATCTGGGAAGTCAGAGAGTGTACATGCACATTGGCACCGTCCTCCTCGCTAACCCTGGAGAACAAGCATTGTCTGTGCTGAATTTCTGCTGGGAGAGAGCAGGTCCCGAGAAGCGACCCAGGCAAGCTGGAACACACTAACTAGATGGCTGAGGTTCAGTTGCATGCAGCTGGTCTCTCTGGGTGCCTTTCTGATTAACGAGGTTGTGTTAGAAAACAACACATGGCATCTGAAGTTCCTGTTCATTTGCAATCAGTGAAACTGAATTACTCAAACCTCTGAGGCTGTGTTTGGGAGGAAACGAGGGAAAAACATGGGTAATGTTTAAGCACCATCTTTTGTACAAGAAAGTTGTCAAAGTTCATATAAATAAATTGTAGAAAGAGGCAGCTCTAGGCACTCTTTTCAGTAGAAAAGAGAGAAAATAATTCTGGAGGTTTAAAGGAAGACTGCAGAGCATCCTATGCTAGTAAACAGAGCAAAAACTACATGCATCAACTATTTGGACTGAACATACCAGAGGGAACTAAGTGAAAAATTTTACTAACTCTGACAAAGTTCATTCATATGATAAGCTAGTTGCATCCTTTGAGTTTTAGTATTAATAGGTAGAGATGAAATAAGAGAAATCTACCTCCCTCTACAAGATAAAGAGGGAAAAACTTAATTTCTGGTCTATGATTTCCATCCCAGGTATTATTGTTTACTTAAAGCGTAATACAGCATGCAGTACAACGTATTTCAATCTTACAAATTATGAAAGTTGAATGACTCAACTGATTGAACTGATAATGGTCCAAAAACTGCTCAAAGCACACCATGGTGAGAGCCATAAACTGACTGTGGGCCCTTGGTCATTTTGGGAAGAAGACTTCAAGGGGCTCTGAGATGAACTCTGAATTTTTCCAGCTGGTCCACAGGATGCTGTAATGGTTGGTTTTCTGGGACCCTGCTGTGCCTAGCAGACCATCCTTGGCTGGTGGAAGCCAGTGGCTCTGCTGGCTGGAGACTATGGCACAAAGGAGCCTTCTCTCAACATCTAACACAGGTATTTCTCAGTTTTGACTTGTGAGTGAAGTTTCAAAGTAGATGGGATGGTAGCACCAGAGTGCTGACCCCAAGCAGCACAGCCACCTCGTAACTGGGTCTGATGCCCTACTCGAGTTTTACTCCTCTGAAAACAACAGTATATGGTTCATCTGTTTTGCTGAAAAAAAAAGGCACCTAAATGTCCTGTTCTTAAGCATTTTTTGACTGGGGGAAAGACAAAGCTGTAAAGATCATTGAGTAACTTCAACATTAAATACCTAAAAAATGTGAGAGAAATATATTTGGGAGTGGTATTTATTTAAGAAAAGTTCCTTGTCAAGTGGCATCTTGATGATTCTCTCATCCCAAAGGCAGGAATTTTGAGGAGACAAAACTATTGTCCAACTAAAACCTATCTAAATCTTTCTATCTAAAGCTGTCTTCTAAAGCTATCTTCCTAAAGGGACTGTCTCAGTCTCTGTCTTACCATGGAGCTTTATCAGAACTGACCCTGCAACGCTGTCCTGTGTGTTTTCCTGCTGGAGATCTACAGAAAGAACTTTCCTATCAGTGAAGCTGTTCTTGTTCATGTTGTATCTTGGGCCACAAATCCAGACAGAGTGGGTGAGAGCATCAAATTATTTAAGATTCTTAAGAAAAATACAGAAGAGTCATGTATAAACATAAAAACAGAGAGAGGAAAGATCCTGTTTCAGAGAAAGTGCATAAAATTAAATATTTTTTTCAGTTGTTTTGTTTACATTTAGGTAAACCAGGGAGGATTTTTTGTAAGCAGATGTTTTCTCAGTGTTGAAAAAGGCTCCTCATATAATATGCAAATAAGCTACACAATATTTCTTAGCCAAAATGTTGGTAAAATTTAGCCAACATTAAATACACCTGCACATAAAGACCATATGTACGTTATACCAGCCGAAATAAGAACTGTAAACTATGTAAACTAAAGCCTGAGGGCTCAAACTGATCAATGCTGGAAGCCAAGAAGGATTTATATCCCCTTATATAATACTGTATTCCTGTCTAGGTTTTTTGTGAGCTTTTTCTGCCCTCTTTGACAAGCTAGTAGGCTTGATGAATCATTGTTTGTTTTCTGATTTGGCAATTCCCATGTTCTTAGAAAGAAAATCACATATGACAAGGTCAAGAATATGAACACAATTATAAAAGAGGCTTGACAGATCAGATAAAACTTCTGGGGTATAAGGGAAAGAAGTAAATAAAAAGTTTGAGAGTGGACGTTAGTGTGGATAGCAGGAACACAAGCAGAAATAGACAGCTCCAGTCCTGGAAAGGCACAGCAGTCAGTTATTTGTCAATAACATTTAAAAAAAAAAAAAAAAAAAAAAAAAGAGGGAGAAGTAAGCATCGTTACCTGGTGGCAATCTAAGACATGAACAGTAAGGCATAAGGGATTTAATAAAAAAAAAATAATTTAAAAAGAAAGAAAAGAAGGAAAAAGAAGAAAGAAAAAGAACAAAATTCTGAACTGGCATAAATGAAAGTAAATCAAAACTGATGTCAGCCTACATACAGGGCATGCTCCCTGCAAGGATCTGGTCTGGATACACCTCAGTCAGTGTTGAAAACTGTGTTCAAGACAAGAGTGCAGGGTTCATAAGGAAAAGAAAGACTGGGATGAGTAGATTCAGAATGGAGAAAAATAATCAGAAACAGCATATCAGATTTCAGGTAAGCAAAGAAAAAAAAAAAGTCTTCTTGAATGAAAAGCAATTTAAAAGTGAATAGAAGAAAAAATAAGATCTGAGGAATATCAAGTCTTTGGAACAAGAGGAGACAAGTTCAGCAAAAATTAAATGCTTTTGATATAGATTACAGAAAATATAAAAGAATTTGGTCTGGCAGTAAGAGATGTGTACAGGAACAAGATGTAGAAGAGCAAGAAGAGCTGAGGCGGAAAGAGAAGGTATTGCAGCCCAGGTGCTCAGGTGGGACTGTGATGAATAGCATCTGTTTAATTTTCTGTTTTGCAATTAGTGTTTTTTTATATTCCTTTGTAAAATCAATGGCTGGGCAGCAGGTAGGAAGACTGCTTGTTTGCCTTGCCTTGCCTTGACCACTGGGCTTTGGCAAAAGAGAAATATCTTACAGACAGGGCAGTTGCTTCTTTTCTGACAGCAACTGAACTTGCTCAACAGGGAAAACGGTGCAGGAGAGCAGAGCGGGGCAGCTGGGAAGGGACAGACTTGGCAGGCAGGCAGCTGCTGAGGCACAGAAACAGGCAGAGGGGAGCAGAAAACAAACACATAGTCCAGAGTTAAAGAAAAGATAATTTTCTGAGGTACCTGGTGGGATGGTAGAAGTTGATCCAAACTAGAAAGCTACTCTAAGAATAGGGCTGGAGAGAAAAAACTGCCCAGCCCAGTACAGAAGGTAGAAGGCTTACAGTCTTTTATTTTCAGCTCTTTCTGAGTTTCTCACTTTAAAAAATACTTACTGTTCTAATCTGTTCCAATAAAAAATAACATTAGAATTTCAATGTAATCTGGTATTTTTCGCAACATCTACTTTAAGAAAAAGAGGCAGACAGCTGCATCTCTTCTTTCTGGCCAATTCTGTCCTTCAAGAATTTTTATAGTTTGTCTCATTTGACACTGCTGAAAAAGGTTTTTCATTAACAAAATACAAAGATGTCCTAGATTTTAGGTGTAGTATAGTAAAATATACTATGTAGTACTAGTGTATGTATGCAAAATAGAAAAGATTAAACAAATTTTTAAAAGTAGGATATCAGTGGTTTAATAAACATAATAGTTTAGGCAACTGTGGCTATTATGTATGTTTGTACCCTACAGTAACAATATAAGAAACATCAAGTGTCTGCAGTTCTTTGGTTAGACTCACAGTTCTGAATTCACTCCAAAACATGACTGTGAGATTTTGTAACACACCACCACCAGAAACCTGGAAACCTCCAGGAAGGTTCTCAGGTTGATCATATGACTACATCCTTGAACAGAACTGGGATCTAACCCATAGCTAGGTAGTCTACGCTAGCTCAGTCTTAACTCAGGTACTGCACAGATGCTTTGCATCATTGCCTTTCTCTAAGTTTTCTCTAAAGAATAACAGCCTAATTTTCCACAGTTTATCCAGATGAGTAGTCCCACTGATTTCAGCAGGAATGCATGGGAAAATGAACTGCCTCAAAGACTAGGATTAAATTTTAAGAAGGGGAAGGGAGCACTGGAGATGGAGTGGCTGTAGCTGTGTTGTTTCTGCCAGTTGGAATTGTTGATTCCTGCAGACACATGACCCTAGCAGCATAGAAAGCAGGGAAGAAACAACATCTGTTATGAGTTTACCAAGGCCTCATGTCCTTCCCATTCTGAAAATCCAGAGGAAGATCTGCTGCTTTCTTCAGCTCCTGCATAAGCAGACCACTGAGCTTTGCTCTGAGCTCTAAATTATCTTTAGCAGAAAGAGAGAAAAAAATTATTAATTCCTAATCTCTCTAAATGAGAGCTACCGCCAGCATGGTTCTGGCTTATGGACCCGATACACTGGATTACACCTAACCCTGAGGCTGGAGGTCTGTCTGTGAGAATGCCTCTCTGGTCAAACAAGAAGGGGACATGACTAAATCATGATGTGATTGTATTATTATAGACTGGTTGGTGATTGGAAAAGGGACACAAGTCCTCTGATTCTGGAAGTGGCTCCTGTCAAGCATGAAGAAAAGGTATTCCTTCAAGGAAGATGTTCTATGTCACTCAGGCAAGGGGACCACCATGGAGAGAGGTATCCAGTACCTGAGGGAATTAGCCATGTTAAACTTTTTTTATTATGACCTGAACAACATGCAGTTACACGCAGATCCAGACAAAGTCCAACGTGTATAACCCATGAAGAGCAAGTTGTACAGAGTACACCACCATCAAACATCGACTCATTAGCAGTAATGGCCTGGAGAGATGAAGAGGCACCAATAATGGATGACATGGCTCGCCAACTCCAGCAATATGAAAAGAATCTCTCTTCCTCCATATGGGCCTGCATGCTGGCTGTGGAAAAGCTGTACCAAAAGTGCAAAAAACTTCCAGGAGTTCCATCAACATAAAGAGGATAGGTTCTACTCCCCACCTCTATGGACCTGTATCTCAACTATTAAGAGCAAGCCTTCCTCTGGTCAAGAGAGAGGGTACACACCATGGGATACCCTGTGGTTTTCCCTGTGGGATTATGGAGAAGACATGAGGAAGTGGGATAAAAAACCTACCTCAACCTTAGAGGCACAGGTACATGAATTGCAAAGAAAAACAATCACAGATGGGGCTTCTTCCAGGAAAATTGCTGCTCCAGTCTCCAGTGGGCAATTCCCCAGACAGAGGGGGATCGAGTACATGTGGAATCCACTGCCCTAGAGGTGGAAACACAGCCCCACCATTTGCTGTGGACTGATCCAGACTGCACTGAAACAGGGCAAAGCTCCAGAACACCTACAATACATTGATGATATCATGTATGGGGCAACACAGCAGAATAACTTTTTGAGAAAGGGAAGAGAATAGTCAAAATCCTTCTGGAAGTCAGTTTTGCCATAAAACAAAGGTCAAGGAAACTGCATAGTAGATCCAGTTTTTAGGAATGAAATGGCAAGATGGATATCATGAGGTCCCAAGGGATGTGATCAACAAAATAACAGTTATGTCTCCACCAACTAACAGAAAGGAAACAACAAGCTTTCTTAGGCATTGTGGGTTTCTGAATAATGCATATTCCAAATTATAGTCAGACTGTAATCCCTCTCTATCAAGTGACCCAGAAGAATGATTTCAAATGGGGCCCTGAGCAATGACAAGCCTTTGAATAAATTAAACAGGAGATAATTCACACAGTAGCCATCGGGCCAGTCCTGGTAGGGCAAGATGTAAAAAAATGTGCTCTATGCCACAGGCAGGGAGAACAGCCCCACCTGGAGCCTCTGGTAGAAAGCACCTGAGGGTATTTAAGATTGACCCCTAGGGTTTTGGAGCTGGAGATACAGAGTATAGTAAATTACCAGAAAATGAGAAGCCATATGGCCTGTTTACTGATGAGTCCTGTCATACTGTAGGAAAACATCGGAGGTGGAAGTCAGCTGTATGGAGTCCCGTGACAAGTTGCAGAAACTGCTGAAGGACAGGGTGAATCAAACCAGTCTGCAGAGGTGATAGCCATCCAGCTGACTTTAGACATTGCTGAACAAAAAAAAAAAAAAAGGCCAGTACTTTATCTCTATACTGACTCATGGATGGTGGCAAATGCCCTGTGGGAGTGATTGCAGCAATGAAAGCAGAGCAACTGGCATCACAAAGATAAACCCATCTGGGCTGCCACATGTGGCAAGATATTGCTGCATGAGTAGAGAACCTGACTGTGAAAGTACATCACATAGATGCTTATGTACCCAGGAGTCGGGCCATTGAAGAACATCAAGACAACCAACAGGTGGATCAGGCTGCTAAGGTTGAAGTGGCTCAGGTGGATCTGGATTGGCAACATGAGGGTGAATTAATTATAGCTTGGTGGGCCCATGACACCTCAGGCCATCAAAGAAAAAATGCAACATACAGATGATGGGGTCATGATTGAGGGGTGGACTTGACCATGGACACTATCACACAGGTTATCCATGAATGTGAAACATGTTCCGCAATTAAGCAAGCCAAGCAGGTAAAGCCTCTTTGGCATGGAGGATGATGGCTGAAATATAAATATGGGGAGACCTGGCAGATTGATTATATCACACTCCCACAAACCCATCAAGGCAAGCAGCATGTGCTCACAGTGGTGGAAGCAGCCACAGGATGGCTGGAAATTCTGTGACCCATGACATTGCCTGGAACACCATCCTGGGCCTCGAAAAACAAGTCTTCTGGCAACATGGTACCCCAGGCAACGGGTCAGGCAACAGGACTCATTTCCAAAACAACCTCATAAACACCTGGGCCAAAGAACATGACATTGAATGGGTATATCACATCCTCTATCATGCACCAGCCTCCAGAAAAATTGAACAGTATAATGGATTGTTAAAGACTACACTGAAAACAATGGGTGCTGGGACATTCAAGCATTGGGTACACATTTAGCAAAAGCCACCTGGTTAGTCAACACTAGAGGATCTGCCAGTTGGGCTGGACCTGCCCAGTCAAAACTTTTATGTACTGTAGAAGGGGATAAAGTCCCTGTAGTGCACATAAAAAATATGCTGGGGAAAACAGTCTGGGTTATTCCTGCTTCAGCCAAATGCAAACCCATTCCTGGGATTGCTTTTGCTCAAGGACCTGGGTGTATTTTGTTGGTAATATGGGAGGAGAGGAAGGCCTGATGTGTGTATCAAGGGGATTTGATTTTGGGTGAGAATAGTCAATGAATTAAATTGTATGATGTTAATTGTTGTATAATACCATATATCATCACTTCAAGGGTATTACAGTAAAATCACCCAGATTAATGAAGAATGGAATTGACGCAACTGAGCAAAGTGCAGCAATGATAGAACTGGACAAGTGCAGTGGTGATGGAACCAGAACTGGATTCAGCATGTAATAATTCAACACCACACACCATTGTTCCTGCCCTGAAAGACTGTTATGGCAGATGGAGCCCAAAGTCATGGACTAAATGAACTTAACAGACATTTTATAGGGATGGCCCACAGCTTAAGAAAATTAAATCGATGTATATGTATATCAAGAGACAGGAAAGGTGGTGGTGATTATTTCAGATATATTGAAATTGTGGGGCCTGGGCATGACATAAACAGTACAGAATAAGGGGTAGATATTGTCCTGGTTTCAGCTGAGACAGAGTTAATTTTCTTCCTGGTAGAGTGCTGTATTTTGGATTTAGTATGAGAATAATGTTGATAACACACTGATGTTTTAGTTGTTGCTAAGTAGTGCTTATACTAAGTCAAGGATTTTTCAGTTTCCCATGCTCTGCCAGCAAGCAGGTGCACAAGAAGCTGGGAGGGAGCATGGCCAGGACAGCTGACCCGAACTAGCCAAATGGATATTCCATACAGTAGGGTATCATGTATGTAAACTGGAGGGAGTTGGCCAGGAGGGCTGATCCCTGTTTGATGTCTGGATGGGCCTTGATCAGTGGCTGGTGAGAAATTGCATTGTGCATCACTTGTCTTTTCTTGGGTTTTCTTTCCTTTTTTTTTTTTTTTTTTTTTTTAGTTACCTTCATCATCATTATTATTATGGTTGTTATTTTAATTATTTTTACTATATTTTGTTTCAGTTATTAAACTGTTCTTACCTCAGCCCATTGACTTTACTTTTTTTTTTTTTTTTTTTTCCAAATTCTCATCCTACCGGGGATGGAGGGACGAATGAGCGAGCATCTACATGGTGTTTAGTTGCTGGTTGGGGTAAACGCACACAACTATGAAACCTAAACTTCATTTATAGGGGCACAGCAAAGCAATGTGATTTTTCAGAATTCAACATATATACTCATGAGCTAGTGATCACAAGAGTGATAACTATGGTTAAGATGATAACTGGCACTGAGGAGAGCTAAAACACAGGATGCTGACACATCATGGTGTGATTTAGCCAACCATGGAGATCAAACAACTAGAGGTTGTTTTCTGTGTTGAAACACAGTGTGGACATTTCTTAACCTATATCCTTGTAGTACAGTTCAGTAACAAAACCATTTAAGGAGAGAAAGCTGCTATTTATTTCATGAGATCCTCATGTAATTCTATTGGTTGGATGACTCCATCTCTGTTTTGGTGCGGATGTTGTTTAGGAAAGAATTCTGATAAGTAGGCTGAAGAAATGCAGCAGATCAGTATGTTAAGTAGCATATTAAATTACATGTACATTGCATTAGCAGCCACTGTCTTTATATTACCGGGCAGCACCATGTCTGCTTTGTGATTTTTTTAGCTGACCAGTTATAAACACAGGGAGTAAAAATTTTAAAAGGTAGCCTGTATTGCACCAATGAAACAGGTAATTTTGTGCCTAACAGGCCATAGAAATGCACTCTCATGCTCTTGAGGATTTTCTGAGCACAAACATTATTATGGACCTAACTGAGACTGAAGTAACAAATGGTGCAGTCTGAAGCCATGGTTATCTATTTACAATAATAAACTTTCTCTCTTGAAAGCTGTATCCAACTGGTGACATGATTTCAAGGTAAAATCAAAGAAATGTGTTTTTTCAAATGGAGTTTGGGTCAATACAGTCAGAGTTGGCTGGCTAAAAGCTAGTCTAAATCTTTTGCTGCTGCCTGAATTTCCAGGGAAACACTCTGCTTTGAACCTAAGACCTGTGCAGCTGGAGAATGGAATAAAGAGGCTGTAATAAATTGTGTTACTCTATTAAGAGCTAAGAATCTATCAAGAAGCTGCAGCAAGTGCCTTACTTTTTAATTATGAAATTTACCATCTTTAAACATAGAGAAAAACTTTGTTCATGACTTGTCCTTCTGCAATAAAAATGTGCAGTATTGCTGGAATTCCAAGGTACATTGTTCTTAATGATCCATTTCAGGCCATAAGTTCACAAGTGTTTAAGCTAGCATGTGCCAGCATTGCCACCATGAAAAACATCCTGCCGGCTTCCTCCACTTCTCCTGCCTGCTGTTGTGCTTCTCTACCCCAGCACAAAGGTACAAGCACCCAAGTGGCAGAATGGGACAGGGGACTGATACAAGCTAAATCTGAACTGGGAGAGAGGAGACAAAAGGCTCACTGCACTATTGTATGAGAAATTTAAGCACAAGTGTGAAAGCAATGAACAAACAAGGTCAGATAGAAGCTGCTGGGGAAGGGTGTGCTGCAAGGCTGCTGCTCTGAACACCAATGCCTGCTCATGACGTTAAGGTATGCAGTTACACTGTTCTCTACAACAGACACTCAGCACCCTCCTCCTTCCCTTTACCTCCAACAAATCTTCAGATTCTTCGAAGAGCAGGCTGGACATAGCCCTAAACATGTAAAAGTGTGCCTCAAGTGTTTCTTAAATCATTTATGGGTACTCCCCAAACTACAGAGAAACTAATATATGTCCTCCAGAGTTTTCTTTTGTACACTGAAAACAAGTTATTTGCTTTAGAACTGTCCAAGCAAAATATCAGTTATTTAGTGTTAGATTTATGTTAACTCTGCCCTAGGAACATCTTTTCTCTCTCCTGCAAGAGTAATTGGGAAATTATAGTACAACTTTGGTCTAGTCTGAGAGCTGTGTGCAATGTGGGCATGGCCTATGTTGCATCCTATGCTTCCAGAGCGAAAGCAATTCTACATCCTGAAATACAGTCTGTTCAGAAAAGGCATCACATGAATGCTCTGTGGACAATATTTCTTGCTTTGTCTCCCATCCCAGCACATCAGAGCAATAGTTCTGCTAAGGAATTGTATATCTAAGGAGGCAAAGCAGGATTTCTGATTACCGTTTTGATAAATATTCTATTTTACAAGATTTTTTTTTTTTTTTTTAATGGAGATGAGTTCAGAAAAGTGACTTGTTCTTCTAGGAGATGAAATAGTAGTGGGAGGAAATATTAATCAAAAGCTGATAGGTGATGATATGCCTGTTTTGGAGTGAGGAGAAAGGAGAAAGGCCTTTGTTTCTTTAGGAGGGAAGGGGAAAACATGTTCAGTGAAACAGAAAACCTGCATGATCATTTCATTATGTCAGGTCAGTGATCCAGTTAGATAGACTAGGATAGTTGGTGCCAGCAAATCTTCTGGCTAAACATGTAAAGGAGCAGGTTACTCACTCTTCCAGGCCTTTTAAAAATGACTGCAGGCATCATGGATCGTCTTAAGCAGAGTTAAAGATGGCAGATGTCCTTTCTGGTCACATAGTTAGGCAACTTGTTGCCTGGAAACATATCCCGGTGGTTTAAGCACTATAAAGAGTCAATTAAAAAGCCGTATTTGTTCCAAATTTTAAGTATTCTCCTGTTTTCAGCTTTTGCCTTCTTTAAGGCAATTGTTCTATATTTTGTAAATTAGCCATAATAGTCATTAAACTGACTAAATTCCTTAATGTTTCCCTTAGTAAAAGTAAACAATGGTAGGAATGAGTACTTGAAACAGCACAGCTAACTCAGCATGTAAAGGAGTGAGCATCCTTTTGTCTATCCCATTTTGATTGACTGAGTAGCAGAAGGATGTGGGATAAAAGAAAGATCACTTTAACGTGCCCAAGAGGTAAAAGTGAGGAAAATAAAATAGCGGTGGAAAGCTATTAAGGGAGTTGGCTGTGGGCAGCACACTTGTGTTTGCATGAGGCCTGTCCTTCAGACAGCATCGTCAGCGTGTTTAGCCCTTTATAGAACATCAGAGACTCTGAGGCTCAATTTAAAATAAAACCTGATCAAACACTGTATGTAATCTATGCCTACCCTGAAGTGAAGGAAAACACTCCTGAGGAATGAGCTAGACGCTGCTTCTGAATTACAAACACCTCAGCCCAGATCACAAAGAGACAAGGTACTCAGTCTCACAGCCCCAGTTTTAGGAACTTGGTTGCCTATCTGAAGAGGTGCCTCAGGAAAGGATCACAAAATAAACCTGCTGAAGGGCAAGCTGCTTACCAAGCCAAGAGGAGACAGAACAGGTTTTTCCTTTGCTCTCCCTGTTCTTCTTTCTTTCCATCTCCTCCCATCTGGAGGAGTCTGCCTGGGATACTTACTGCCCAGGGGTAAATCTTTCTTCCCTGAAAGCAGCAGGCTTCATCCAGTCCTTTCATGCTGTTGCTTAGTGTTTAACTCACCTAGGATGCAGGACATTTCTCTCCCTTCATCTTTGTATATTTTGAAACACTGCAATTTCAGAACTACCTCCCTGGAGGAGACTAAACTGTTGGCCAGGCTGAGGACAGTCTGTCGCCCTTGTTGAAGATGGGTCACGGTGCAGCATGGCTGCAAAACTAATCAAGGCACAAAGAAAGCTCACAGCAGCAAACCTGGATTGCTACCTTCAGTGCAAGGGAATGTATTGGGGATGTCCTGCATTTCAGATCTTGCTGTAAGCATTTTACAACCCAATTAGCATTTTGCTCAGATACTGCATAACATATCAACAGTCGTCAGAAAAGAACTGAGACTCAGGATTTTCCTTTCCCCTCTTTCAAATAAGGATCCTGATTTCTGATCCAGGAACTAGGCTGAGAGCATGTCTAATGCACCAAACATCCATGCTGAGACAGATGGCACAGCATCCACTTTGTGAAACCTGAAAGCACTCAGGTGTAACACAGATGCCAAAATGCTCAGTATTGTCAAATATAAGGCATCTGTGAGCATGCACAGAAGCGAAGTTTCATGTTCCTACAGTATAAGGGTTATGTAACAGCTGAGCAAAATGCTTTGGGATTTAGGCATCAAATTGTAATAACGTCCTTCAGAGGGATATAGGATTTGATCTTCAAACCCGTAAGTGGGATTATTGTTTGATACTTTGTCACTAACCCATCTGGAGCCTGCCATTACAGCTCCCGCCGGGAACTCCCATTTTTAACATGTGGAATCTGTCACTATAAAAGAATTAAGCTCATTTAATTTGCAGGATTAGAAATCAGTCACACAGGACAGTGCTTTGTGGGGAATGGGTAGGTGTAGTACAGCTTCCAAAGTAACAGAAAAGCCTACAAACTAGTTGCAATATAGGGAAATTAATTAGTAGATATTAGCTTATTATCTGGCTTATTACGCACTCCAGACTGGAGTCCCAAATGGATTTGGGTATTCCCTCACTCAGTACTGCTACATTTTATGCCCCAGACGTGGGGCATGCAGGAGGAAATGGGTACCTCGGGCTGGAACTGCTGCAGCAGCGCTGGAAGTGGTGGGGGCAGGTCACCTAGGAAGCAGAGAGTAGCTGAAGTGAAACCTGCATCTGAAATATTTCATGCATAACTGCAAAAGGGGGCTCCAGTGCCTGAAAACTTTTCTTTGGGTTAGGCTTACATCGGTCTTGATATACAGACAATTGTTTCACCTGTGTGTTTTTTGTTTGTGTTTGTTTGTATTTGATAGGATAAATGCAGGTGGGAAGGGAGCTCAGGAGGTCTCTAGATCAACCTCCTGCTCAAAGCAGAGTCGGCTCTTAGGTCAGATCAGGTTGCTCAGGGCTTTATCCAGTTGAGCCTTGAAAACCTAGTGGGATGAAGACTGCATAAGCTCTCTGGGCAACCCACCCCACTGCTTCACTGTCCTCATGGGAAAAAAGGTTTTCCTTACATCCTGTCTGAATCTCTCTTGTTTCATCTCATGCCTGTTGTCTCTCATCTTTCTTCCATGCCCCACCTTCTGTTCAGCCCACCAGAAGCTATCCCTGCTCCAGACTGGACATCCCCAGCTCCCTCTGCCTCTCCTCATAGGTCAAGGGTCCCAGTTCCCCACAATGGTGGTGGCCCTCAGCTGAACTCATTCACGGTTTTGAATCCCTGCCTGGGGCTGGGTACACAAAACTGTTTCCCCTCTTTTTTACAATACCCACACCAGATGAAGCAAATGACAAGGAAATGGAAAACTCCTTTTCAGTGCTGCCTTCCCTTTGTGGAGCCAGCTCCCAAGCCACATCTCAGTGCTCATAAAAGGGCTTCTAGGTAACTGGTGCGGTAGGATGGGACGGTGTGTGCTCTGCAGATACACCTGGCCTGTACACCTGGGGATGGAAGGTTAATTGAGCCACTGTGTCTGATTTTTATCTTCTAGTCATTTGGGAAAGGGGGAAAGAAAGGTGAGTTTACTCCTGCTGTATTTCTTTGTTTTAGCTTGAACAGCTGCTTCTTTCAGTTGAGCTTTATAATTTGTCATCCAATATGATTTTCTTCTCTGGCTGTTTTGCATGGCTCCAAGCCTTAAGTTTCCTTGTTAAGATGAATTTCATTTCCCAACTATTGATCTTACCTTTTAAATTTTTCATTCCCTCTTTGAAGTTGCAGCCAAATAGAAATGTTCTATCACTGAGTGTGATTTTCTCACATGAAGATTAAGCTCAGTGCATACTGGCATGTAAAGATAAAGAAATCAGATCATCATCTGAGTAAAATCAAAGCCTTTACCAAGTAACTTTTATGAACTTATTCACTGTTTTCCTGTACAATGGAGGGCAACAATCTGTATTGCTGTCCTAGGTATGGCACTACTCCGATGATAAAGATATTCTGATTCCATATAACTTCTTAATGATTCTGTTTACTCTCATAGATTAACTTTCAGTGGATTAATGATTGTTTTCTTTCTAGAGAAGATGATTTAGTAATAATCCTTTTTGGTCAGAAAGAAAAACTTATTGGATAGAATTGCTAATTTTTAGGTGAAATATTGCACAGGACAGAATTATAAATTATATACACATATCTGAGATGCCCAAAATTCAGCTTAGAGAATTGTTTGTACATTTACTCTGCTGTGAATGTGGGGAAAGTAGAGTCAGGTGATGATCATTAGTCAACTATTAGATTAAGAGGTACGAAATGTTGACTTCATGGACCTACGGGGCTTTGTAATTAAATTTTCTCCCATTTTTAATCAGTGTAACCCTAATTATAAATTCATAAACAAGCTTACTGACCAAACTACTCCATGCAAATTGTTTCTGTGCATAGCGCCTCAGTTGCAGGAAGGATGTTTGTCATAGAATTGAAGAGATGAGCAGGAATAAAAGAAAATTTATAGAAAACATTTCTTTAGAGTTCTTTTTTATTGCAGTTAAGACAAGTCTTACTTATTACAGGAAAGACATGTCAGCCACATTTTCTAGGAATCTAGTCTAAGCTCTGAAGCCTGATGCAGTACCTCCTGGATCCATCCTGATGTGGCTGTTTCAGTGTTCCCATAGTTAGTGGAGACCCCTACAGAACCCAACACCTTTCCCAGAGAGTGGCTCAGACCAACAGCAGCTCGATGGTGGCAAACTGTTTAGGCACAATAAATGGGATGCCACCTGGAGCCTGCCAGTATCAGGGCATGGGCACTGTGGTGTCTGAGAAGTACACTCAGCGCTTGTAGAGCCTGGTCCACAGTTGTGGATGTCACCTCATGTTCCTAGATCTTGGGAAGCAAGACTGGTGGCTGCCAGCCAAGCTGGGTGTCAGATGGGTGACAGTTCTGCCCCTGCTCCCCTGCTGGGTGTCTCCACCTGGGCCAGCCACGGGACAAGGGACAGACTCTGCCCTGCAGCTGCACAGCAAGAGCATGCAGCTGGGGCTGAGCTGCTCGGGGACTGGGAAGGGGGGAATAAATCAGGTTTTGGTCTCCAATGTCAGATGGGTGCAGGAATCATATGGATGGCACTGAATAAAATTTCTCCATGTACTCCCAACAAGCAGAACTTTGTTTCAGGAATGCTGGCTATCCTCTAGCACCTCCCAGATTTCAGCTTTCAGCTATCAGTTTTACATGGAAGGCACTCAGATTCCTCAGGGATGGAAAACAGTATAAAACAAGCAAACAAACCATTATATATAATCTTCATCTGCTCCTAATCATATTAATCACTGTAAATGTTAATGCAGCTGTTAATCCTCCATTTAATAATGAAGATGCCTGTCTCAAAACCTGTCTGACTTTTATCAGAAAGCTGTGATACTACAACGTGCTGGCCATCCTTTGATCTTAGACACAATGGGACTTTGAAAAGCAGCAGACTGTCCATTTGAGCTTCGGAAATCTCTCTGATCACAGTGTTTGTCTGAACAACCCCACTTTTATGCTGCACTTGCAAACAAAGGTCCTGCCTTCTTTCCTCATCTCTTCACATCTTTCATGACCTATTTCCCACCAAAACTTTGTTCTTTTCATAATGGGAGCTAAGAAAAAATTGCAGTTTTCCTTCATTTCCTTTTTTTTTCTTTCCCTTTTGATGCCATTGTGGTGACATGCTGAACTCGGGACTCTGCTGTCGGTACTCCCTTCCTCAATCTAGCTCAGTTCATGCCATCCCTCCGCACCTTCCTGAGTTCCCTCCTTTTTATGATATTTGGTTTATGATCTCAATGAATATAACTATTCTGTTTAGGTAAAAAAGATCACTTTTTCTTTTGATCCACTTCCAGTGTTCATTGTACTACCTCTTATTTTATTCCTTCTACAAAAGTCATTGTTAAGCCCCTTTTTTCCAAAGTATATGCCTTTTTTCAGATTCAAAAATCACTACTTCAATACCTTTTCTTGAGAAAATTTCTCAGTGCTTGTATCTTTTGTGAACTCCCACCACATTTTCAATCTCCCTTTCCCTCAGTATGATCCCTGAAGAGGTATGTTTTATTTTTCTTACCTCTCTTCTCCCCAGTGCTCATTTCAACCAGGTTCCCATGTTACAAACAGCACAGTTGCTGTAATCCTTCATATTTCTGGAAAAACCACTGATTTTGCCTTCTGAACATTAGTACATTGAAATTTGTTTCATGTCTGCAGTTCCTATTCATAAATGTCATGACTTTTCACTCTGCAGAAACAAGTGGTCCTGCAAGTAGTTACATTCACCCACCACTAATCTTTGGACAGTTCACAGTTTTCCCCTATTAAATAAATGCCCATGTTGTGATTTTACTCATATTTGCAAGGTATTTATTCTCCAGACTGAAGATTCAGCATCTTTCTGACCCATGACTTATTTTTGTGCCATTGTCCCAAGCCATTTAGAGATCAGGTTTGCAGGATACTAAACATAATGCTGCTTCAGAGCACTTAAACATCAACTTACTGTTCAGCACATGTGCAGTCCAGCTGTAAACACCTGTTCACATATTTAAATTTAAGTAAGAAATTAAGTTCTCACGTGATTCAGGGTTCATGGGCTTAGTTGTAGAGCTGAGCCTTATGTTTCCTCTGTCATCCAGAAGTGTTGCTTGGCGCAGAACAGTGTCCACATGGCATCAAGCTCTCTAGAGCCAGATCCGAAACAGCTTTTTTTGTAACATCAGTGTGTGGAGACTCTGTGCCCTCAAGTGCTGACATTTAATTTCAGTAAAACTGAAGATAATACTGGCAGAAATACTCATATGCCAATCAGCATGTTAAAAAGTAGCTGTCTATAGATGTATCAAGCTACCTTACCTGTCTTATGTTGAATAATTCCCCCATGCTATTCAACCACCTACCCAAATACTCCCCAAATTAAACCAGATTCCCTACATTACTGTTGAAATAATTTTCACATACATTCTAGACTGCTTTTCAGTACAATGGTCTGTTTCTTGTAACACAGAAGGAAATACATCCTGAAATATAAATTTGGAATGAATAGTGTCCAAGTAATTAGAAAAACTGATATTGGAATATATTATAGTTATGAAAAGCATGCCAGAGAAATTGGAATAAATTGAAAACTGGATGGAGAGAGGATATTAAACGGATATAAAAAAGTACAGTACAGGGATTAAATTTACTGATGTGACTATCTCAACAAACTCAAAAGTGATATTGGTACACATACTAAATGGTTAAGAGTATTTTACCAGGAAATAATTGTGTATCTCCTACAAAGCTCTCCCATTTTCTGTTTAAAAAAGCAGATTATTAGTGCCCTTGAATATCAACTTTTTAACATGCAAACTTGACAAGGAGTGATTGAGTTTCAGTAAGTTATCCCTAAACCAGGCTTTCTTGTAAATTTATCTCATCTAGTTGCATCCTCTATCTAGACTATTTTTGCTAATTTCATGAGAAATTTCTCTTTTTACTCTGGGTCGAGATATTAAATTAAGCCTTCTAAACTATGTCCCCTTATTGGAAATGTAAAATAAAAAGAGAATCACACAAAGTCAAAACCTACTCATTCTATTTTTTAAATAATCTGCTATTTTGCAAAGAATAAATCCCGAAAGCTAAATCTAATCTTCAGAATTATGTGTTCAGTTTTACAGCACTTCCAAAACACTAAAGAAACAGAAGGTTGAATAATGCATTTAAGTAAAAATAATATTCTGAAAACTGATTGCTTAAGAGCAAGATTTGGCTAGCATTATTTTTAATCCTTTATAAAATTCTGAAAGGTTTGGAAGGTGAAGCATGTATTGCAGATTTAAATAATTAAGATGCAGATAGACTAAGGGACTGGATTACTAACCACCAGTGGTTGAAACTCCCAAGTTAAAATAACACCTACAGCCATGCACTGTTGCCCCTGATCCTAGAATTACTGAAGTTACTCAAGTTTCCACAAGCAACATATCCCAAGCATGTGGTGTTTTTGTACATTACAAAGTACTGATGACCTGACTTGGGCATCTGACTCCAGAAGAAGCAGTTTCAGTCTTGAGAGAGTCTGCATTGACTTCCTCCAGGGTCTGGTCCCAGGCTGCAGAATGGCTGTGGCTGTGAGCTTCTTTAAAGATTTCTTAAAATTCAATTGAGGGCTTGGGCACATAGCTCGCGGCTGAGTTAGGAGTGATAAGGACCTAAAAGTCTCTTTTGTGGACTTTTTGGACATGCTCCAAATGCACGTGGCTTCAGTAAGTCTCCCAAGTTTAAAGCTACAGATGCTGAGAAATCTGTGGGCCCAAGGCTTACAACAGTCTTTTGGAAAGAGCTGTGGATGTCCCATCAAAAAGCAGCGGTAACCCACCCGGCTGCAGAGATTCCAAGGCAAGCTGAAGAACCTTGCTAAGAAATGCTTCAAGCAAAACTAAACAGAGGAAATCATTGTAAGGAGACAAGCTGAACACTTCAAACGCAGCCTAAAATGATTATCTGCAAATAAGTGCTGCTTTCATTCTCGGTAAAAATACCTATTTATGTAAAGCCAGATGCTGAAAAGAGCAGCTCATACTTTAACATGTAACGCAAGGGCAGAGACTCCCTTGGAGTTAGACAGCGGAGAGGCAGAGCACTGCCTGGGAGGAAACTGCTTCCCTGCTCTATTTCCCCCGCATCATCCCCACAAAAACCTGCTTCTGCATCTTCAGGGGACAGCTCAACGTCACCAGGACAGGCTGTGCAGAGAAGGGTGCTCAGTCTGACCCTGGGACTCTCCCCTGCCCTCATCCCCAGGTTCCTGCCCCGGGTTGCAGACCCGCCAGGGTGGTGGGGCACCACCCGGCCGCTCTCACAGCCGCAGCTTGCGTGAGGTGCAGGCACAGGACAAACAAACAAATGAAAACAAATCTTAGCTGAAATAGTGATGTAAATGTAGACCAGCCAGCCTGTATGACTGGTTCCTTCTTCCCTTATAGCCACTTCATTCCTCAGCTCAGGGTGCAGCAGGATTGAAAACAACCAGCCTCTTTCTTCTCCTGACTACTGCCCACCACCAAAAGAGTTTTAGCACCACTCACCACTCTTTTATGAGACCAGGATGATATTGATGTTATCTTTCTTCTCCTTGGATAGTTTTGTTTGTGAAACTGCCAGGAACGACAGCCTGAATTTCATTAGGATTGCTAAATCCTACAGCCTGGTAGGGCCGAGGCTGCCACCACTCCCGGTTCCCAGAGCCTTCCCGAAGTGACCTGGAGGCCCACGCTGCCCACTGGGGACACATGGGGCTCCAGGGGCCAGTTAGACTAGATCTTCTGTTGCCTCCAGTAGCCAACTCTCAGACTCTCTGGACTCTCCAACACCCATCCCAGACTGGAGGGCTGTTTCTCTGACTGGCCTACTGGGGCTCCCCCTCCTGACTTCCCTTGTGTCTCCATGTTCTTTCATGTGTGTGTGGAGATGGGCTTTTATTCCCATAATTTAAAAACTTGGGTTAATATCTGTACTTTGTGCTGAACTGAGAATTTTAACTATGGAAACTATACTACTGGTGGGTATTTAAATTTTACTAGTATTTATGTGATCAGTAAAAATGTGTATCTTTTAGGAATGTCTTCATATTTCCACACTGTAGTCATAACTTGCTTCAGATGGGCTGAGATTTATCAGAAAGGATTAAGGAAAAGATCATGCTGTTTCTACAGCTGTTATCTTATGTCTCTGTTTTCTCTGATGCCTGGACATGTATCCCCCAAACTAGAAAGAGCAGCTCTTGTAGAGCAATTGAAAATCTTGGGAGTGAGATATATGAAGACACTGCACATCTAGCTTTATATTTCAGACATTTCCAGCCGATTCTTCTATTTCCATTTAGTAGGTCACTTACAAAGAAAAGAACATAAATTATTAATGGAAGATTTTTTTTTTTTTTTTTTTTTTTTTTTTTTTTTAATCATTCCCGCTGGGCTCCAATCAATGGAGTTCTACCAGAGATGAACTGTACCACAAGCAGGTTTTTTTACAGTCTACTTTGTACTAATCAAAATTCATAAGCCAAATGTTAATCAAATTATTTTAGAAGTTGCATCCTAGTGTTCAGTGGTTGTTCTAGCTCATTACTGCAAGGCCAGAATCAACTTTCAGGCTCTTGTCTTTCTTGACAGTAGTACAGGAAAAAAATAATGTTGATATATTCACAGTAGAGATTTTATCTCATCAAATGTTACCAGTTTGTGCTGGCATATGTTATTGTCCTTAAATAATCATACCTTCAAATTGTATCTGTGAAAGTATTACCATGATTATTGGGGAAACATTTTTTGGAGCTAAAAACCCACTCTGAAATGCAAAACCACCTACTGTCGGTCTCACCGAACCCAATGGGACTTAACATAGGTCCAGTAAAGCCAGCAACAAAATTTCTGGCAAATTCGGGGAAAAAAGGATCTGTCTCTTTGATATTACACACCTTCTTTTCCTTCTCATCCGTATAGTTGAAAATATCGAGTTTGTTTCCAATTATCTTTTATTAAGCTTTTATAATAAATTGGGCTTTTTAATTACAGAAATAGAAATATGCAAAGCAATTTGAAACATAGAATGATTCTTTCCACCATCAGAGGTGGAAGATAATTACTACCAGAATAAAGTATTATTTCTAAAACACACCAGGAGAGAAAGAGCTTTTCAAAGTCACAAGTGGCAATTACACGCTAACCTCTCCAGGAATCTCCATAGCCACTGAGCACTATCAATGATTGTGTTAAAAATCCCCATTTCAGCATCTCTCCTTAGAATTAAGATAGTTTATAACCTATTTTGCAAAATAAAACACTAGAACAACACTGGCAAATCTGCATATGCAACAGTTGACATCCACTGATTTGTGACAGTCTAATGACTAAAAAAACCCACCACTGCTGTTGCCAGGTGAGCAGTGAAGGAAACATGTCTGTAGACAAGTTTTAATTGACTGTTATGTGGGCTCTACTATACACTTTGTTATGTGCAGAAGCAAGTAACTACTTAAAACACTGTGTGCTTGGAGACCTGTCTTACACTACTGCCTTTGGTGGAAGAAGGTGATACTGGCAACAGAAAGTGACAGTAAAAACCACTCTGGTGTAGACAGAAATTTTAGATACTACTCAGTGGGAAGCCATGTGTGGTTCAGAAGAGCAGGGATATATTAGATTACAAGAATTAGTGCAGGCTAAGTAATGAAAAACATGCAGAAACACATTCTGCAGTTATGAATCATTTTTCTATTGTAACTATCTTTTTTATTAGCTACAAAACTAATTGAGTTTCTTTGCAGTTACTTCAGTTCATCTCATTATTAGAAGAAAAGGTATTAAATTTTGAATCAGAGCCTGTGGTGATCTCATGGAGGTAGGTTCATAATGAAGGAGTAAAAGCACCCATTTCTGTAGCTATGTTCCGTGGAGCTGCAGAGAGGATTTACTGGGCTTTCACTGGCGATTTTCAGCTTCTGAAGCTGACAGGTAAATGTTTACATGCCACAGGAAAATTGGGAAGGGAGGGAAGAAATACTGACGTACAGGTACCAGTGATGCTTCCCATACTGCCATGACATTTTCAGACCGTTCTTAGGTGCGAGCTAGTGTACCCCAGGCAGGAGCAGTGCCACAGGCCACTCAGCTGCCTTTTGTTACTTAAAGCCATGCTAACTGGTTGCATCCTCTGTCTGCAGGGTTTATGAGCAGAGCTCCCTGCAAACCAGATGTCCCTCCACAAAGATGGCTCAGAGCCTGAGCTTAGTTGGAATAACGGGTCAGCATCAGTTTTTCTTTTGCACATAGCACAGGAGAATAGCTGTGCATGAATTCTGAGCAAAACTGCCTCGGAATTACATTTTTTCCACATGAAAACCACTCTGGCAAGTGGATCTTGTGCCATGTCACACAGCAAATTGATCTGTTGGCAAATTGAGCAGTTTGTAAATAACAAGTCAGTTGCATCAAAGCTCTCTAATGAGGATCTGGACTTTTTTTTTTTTCTTTTTAATGTAAAATATTTTGTATGCATTTGTATATAATTGGTTATTATTTTAAAAGCTTATCAGGAAGTGCTGTTAGTAATTGACTTTGGGGCTAAAAAGTGGCAGGAGACATGAAATGTTAAGACTGGAATATCCTCTGGTATCTGGAAGGACTTTGCATGCAGTGAGCTGTAATATTTGACGTCTCTGATCTCCAATCTCAAGGTTACCTGCTTGCTGGTCTGTTCATTGTGGACATGGCCAGGGTATTCATAAACTGAGGAGCAAGAGGAATTATAAGCTCCACTTGCACAGAGTGGTGAGGGAACTGAAAAAAGGTGACTTAAGCTGTAAAATGTTGTTAGTGTCACCAGGTGGCCTGAACTGAATGGCTGCCAGGGAGAGACTAGGCACTAAAAATTTTGTAAGCAGCAGGGGAGTGAGAAACTGTCTGAGTTAGTTCAGGAACAGGATAGTCTCTATAGATGAAGTAAACAGCCAGAATCAATGAATCAAATGTATTCCAAAGAGAAGGAGAAAGTCCATGTATTTGTCTGTAAAACTGATTTTTTTATCTGCATTTTTCTTTCTGCAGAGCCGTATGTTCTGTGCCTTGTTGTAGGGCATGTTCTTAGACCTCAAAGTCACAACACACCTTACCTCTTTCAGTCTGTGAAATTTCACCTAACATCCATTTGCACAGAGCAATAACTCTTCTGGGCTAAAATTGTGTCAAGTAAGTATTATGAACTGAACTATTCAGCACCCTCTTTGATAGTTTGCTGTAAAATATAATCCTATTGTTGAAGATCAGAGCTCTAATTCCTGTCTCAGCTTCTCCAGCTTTGGTTCAAGGCAGTGGTTCCTCCCCATCTTTCTGTGCTACCAAATGTATTTTTCCTGGGAGGTACTTACACACTGAGCAAGTCATCTGTCTGTCTCATTTGATAAAGCTTGCCATAGCAATCTCTTTATACTTCATATTATTAGGCCTGATCTCCAGCCTCAAATCACATTTGAGTTTCTTTTCAGCAGCCATTTCAATTTTTCAGTGTTTGTTGTTTGTTTGGTGTTTGCCCTAGGACTATTTATATGTATTTGATGAATTTACAGAGAGAAACCTCCTTCTCAGCTTCCCTTCTGTTGAGTTAAAGAAGCTGAGCTCCTGTCTTCTAAAGCACACTTTCCACTCCTCCATCCTACTAGACTTTTCCTGCACCCAGTCAACATGGAAATACCCTTTCTTGAACAGGAGTGGCTAGAAATACACACACACGTTGTATTCGTCATCTTTCCCTCGTGACAATGATTTTTCTTATGGCTGACTCAGAAGTGTCTGTTGGTTTTTTCTTTCAGGAGCTCTTAAATACTAACATTTGTGCCTCTGGGCCACATAATTTTTTCCCAGTCTGAACTTTACAGTGTTCCCTCTATCTTTGGCAGTAGATAAGTTCTAGAATGTTCAAGGAATACCTTTTTCAGTCATTCCCTTGTTGTCCATATCTGCTACCTGGTATCCAGTGATAACCAGCAATGCAAGCGTGCTGTCTGTGCCAGCAAACCCTACTGGGCACTTCAGGTGGATGTACTCAAGAATGAATGAGACAGAAAAGGGTTCTGCAGGGACTTAAACCCCACTTCAGTTGTCATTTGTAGCTAAATAGAAACAGATTCTTACCTTCAAAAGAATTCACAATAATAGTCATATTTATTCTCTCTCTTAGAAACTATTAACTAATTCTGCTGTTTAGCTCTCAGTATTCACTGAAAGAGGGATCATTTACTCAAGAACTGAAAACCTAGAGTTACCTTAGAAGTCTAAAGATCTGAGGTTCATGCTCCTCACAGACACAAAGAAACCTCTGTCTTAGGGATCAGCAATGGCACCTAATAGTCAAAAAGACTTAAAAATACACAGGAAGTTTATTTCTTGCAATAGCTTTTTTCCAGGCTCCTACATTTGAAGGCAGTCAACTTGTTATACAGGGAATTAGTGACATGGGATACGGTTGTTGGATAGTCAAAGTAATTTTGAAATGTTTTTGTCACCAATAGTAGCAAACTCAAGCATCCATGGTGCAAAGTTGAGATCATTTAGTGTGACTTCCCAGAGTGCGCACATTAAGGAATCTGTTTGACTTTTGGCCTCCCTGCCTTTGACTGGCAGCTACTTACCCAAACAATAACAGCATCAGCTGTCAAAACAATTGATGAGTTCAGCTGTATTTCACTGGAGTGAAATTGAAAGTCCTGCCAAAGAAATGGAAGAGAGAAGATCTTGCTTTACCATTTCTGTTAACTCTCCTCTTCTAAACAAAGAGAATAAAATATAACAAATTTTCAAGTGAATACCTCTGTATTTACAGTAAACTAATATGTTCCAAAGGACTATCAGAAGAAAAAAAAATCTTATTAAAGAAATAGAAAGATGACGTTTTATATGATTCAGTCTTAGACTTCTGTTGCAAATTAATGCCTAAAGAGTCATGTTCAGCAAGTAAAAGGGCACTCTCCTGTACCTGTTTTTTTCAAATAACCTATAGTATGACTTTGAAAGAACCCCTGCTGTGTAACATCTAGACTCAGTGGGAGACCAGCCACTGAGATCAATACAGACACTCAGAACCTTGCAATACTGATAGGCCATTACAGCAATTCTAAAATCAATGGAGTATTTAACAGGGTGCTAATGTAATTTCATTGAGACCAAGATAGTGAGTCTGTCCAAACATGCTTGTAACAGATTTTTGTAGAAGTATTTTCAATTTCTGTGTATTTCTGAGAAAAAAATATTCCTGGTAACTGATAAATAGCAGTCGTCGTTGTGCATGGCATCTTAAATAACAACCCTATCCCATTCGCAGTCTGCTCTCACTATGCAGCTGACATGGTGTTGTACTAACAATGTTCTGCTAGAACCACTTTAACTGCTAAACCAGTCCTATCTAGCAGTGGTTCAGCAAGGCAGCTCACTACCTACACCCAGCATTCAAAACTGTTGTTCTAGTACACTGACAGGAGACGCACCATAGCTAAAGAAAGCAATGCTCAGAGCAACCTCGTCAGCTGCAGCCAATTATTTAAATACATGTAAAGTGAGCTTTATAAGATATTCCTCAAAGGTCACTTCTAACTTAATGTAGGCCAGTAAACTACCCCCTGTTAACATCTAGGACACACAGCAGATGCCACAGCAGTGATACTGATGGAGAATTCTTTCTCCACATGGAAATGTGTGACCTGCAAATGCTGCTTTTTGTTACCAAACTGAAAAAAGAGACGAGGGAACTGGAATGACATTGCTGTAATAAATCACTTCGGTCATCCAGTCTTGGGCAGTGACTAGATGTCAGTTCTCTACAGCGAAGGCAGTATAAGGAGTTCCCATTCTGTCCATCCTTCCCCACTGCAATTTTCTGCACCCTTCAGTTGTGCAAGTATCTGTTGGGAAAACATTCTAAACTGGATCATAAAATGGATGTGGTTTTAAAAATAAAACCAAGAATGACAAAAAGCCCACAATAACTAGCACTCAAAAAAAACCAACCTTGTTTCCAATTCACAAGTGGTTTCAACCATCGTCAACAGGCAATTGCATTAGTGAAACTGCAGGTTGGGTGTGAACAGTCTTGCACCTCAAAAGAAAATCTGCATGGAAATATACCCTGAAAAAGCATGTGATGATCATCATTTTAACCTGCAGAGCCTTGCTTCTGGAGGGCTCAGAAATCTGTCCTTTCTTCCACCCTGGTCAGTTAGTATAAGAATCTGCTGGAGGAAGCCAGTGTGGTACAAATTAAGATGTCAGCAGTATACTGATGGTCTGGGAAAAACTTTGGTTCACATGCAGGAAAATCAGGATCTTTATTAACTTGCTTAATCTATTAACTTGCCTAATCTATGGAAACTTTGCTTCAAAGTTTTTCCATGATGTGGCATTTGTACACAGGAATTAGAGACTGTAGAGAGAAAAGCAAAATTAGGAAGCCACTAAAAAATATAGATGCAGCTTGCATTGGATACTTCATGCCTTTATTTTAAGAACTGACAGTAAAGAAGCCACATTAAAGGATAAAGAACTTGGGCTCCATATCCCCCTTGCAATCTGTATCTGAAGCTGTGGAACTTCACATGGCTCACCAAGAGGGAGACAATTTCCTTCTTTTTCACTCAACCATCTTACCTTCCTCCTTTCCTTTCTCCCTGATCCTAGTCACTTTCATCTGCTCCCTGAATTCTGTCAGCTTTCATTTGAGATGTTTTAAATTCACTGATCCAGTAACTTTTAAACTTTCTTTAGGGTTTAGTCTTCTCCTGCATACATTTAATTGTATCACAGATTGGTCTGGTGAATGCTAGATCCAGCACAAAGTAAGAGGTGCATAGCTAGGAACCACAGAAGTGGTGGTAAGTACCATCACATTTAAACCACTTTGGCTCATGATGCTGCATGCAGCCACGTGCTGGGTACCTAAACTCAGGTTCTTTTCAGGTGACTTTCTCAAGCTGTTTTCAATGGGATATGATGCCGCAGTTGGTAGTCATCCAAGGTAATATTGAATTGTGGTCAAATTCTTTGGGTCGTGTCTTCAGGCATCCGGAATTATCTACTGCCTGGCAATAGAGACATTTCTGAAAAACAAGCTTTTTTTTTTTCCTGGCTGCTGTTATTAAATATTAGTATATTCTTCAAACTTGGCATAAAGTATTTATTGAAGATTGTTTTTATAAAACATATCCATCTGCAATTATAAATCAAATAGCTTTATAATTAAAAGACATACTTGGCCTTTTTTTATCCTGTGAAGGTTTGCGTGAAATTGGAGCCTTGCTGTGTTTTGGGTTTTTTTTTACATAATTGAACCTTTTCACAAATGACTTCTTCATATCTCTTAATTAAAATGTATAACGGCTTTTTATTTAAAGAGCACAAATTCATCAAAACAAATAACAGCCCAAATTGTCACTGAATTATTGTATCTCTGTTTCCTTGTCACCTAGTTAGAGATCTGGAAAGTAATGCAGAGGTGTAGATGTCACTTCATTCCTCTTCACTGGTGTCACTACAGATTCCCAGTGCTCCTCCACCTATTCTCCTTCAGAACAGCAGAAAAAACAATTCCTCTGGAGCATTAGAACCATTTGCGGCTCATTGATAACACCTTTCTACTAAGCTATTGTTTTACCTGCTCTTCACCATTAAAACTGTTCCTGCCTACATTAATACACTTTCTCTTCTGCAGAGCCCTAAGAATCTTCTGTCAAAAGCATTTCTGCTCAAACAGAATAATACATAATCCTCTTCCCAGGACATTAGTTTAAGTTATCTTTATGTCTCCTATCATAGAACTGCTTAATTTCAGATTAAATTAATTTTTATTCAGTCATAGTCTCTAACCTTCTCATATTTTGTCTGCATCATAGCATGGTGCAGCAAGTCTATGACAAAACATGAATTAAATTTTTGGGGATGCAGGAAAAAAAGTGTGTTTTATAGGCTGTAGTAATTGGGTGATCCTACTGGGACACCCTCATTGTCCCTGCAGGATTTGAAGTGGCAGGTGTTTAGGTGTGATGCAGATTCATCCTCTCATGTCTGCACTGCCTAACAGTGTGAAGGCAAATCCAAAGCTTTCAAAAGCCTGTAAAACTGATAATCCTGCTAAGATTTACTGCAACTGTTCAAGAAAGAGATACGAGCAAGTCCTGAGATTAGATAAAAAAGAAACATTTTTCTTTTTAAAGATAAGCAAGTCCACTCTAAAGGAAGAAAGTCTGTAATTCACCTTGAGTACTATCCAAGGAGGAACTAATTCCTTTCAGATGCAGGGTCAAGTTTTATGTGGAGCCATCTTGACCTGTAATCAGTTTGGCTATGAATAAACATATGTGCTCTGAGGAACCATGGCATGAAGATAAAATACGACCACAAAGACATCTAGTCCAACTCTCTTGGAGGTCTGTGGAAAGGCTGCCATTGATTTTGATGGGATTTGGATGTAATTCCATCATTCAGCATAGGTGCTTTTATTCAGGACATTTTGGTTCTCTCAGTGTCAGAACAAATGCAGCCCACATTATCATCAGAAGAAACCAGAAAAGCACAGTACTCCTGAGAATTAAGCTAGCAAATCTTTTGGAAAGATGTGTTACCTCCAAATGAGTCCTTCTTTACTGGTGATGAACAGCAGTTCAAGTGCTAACTTAAATGGGAAAAGGGTTTTCAGCACAGCTAGAAAAAGCAGGCAGAATTTGTTCTGAAGTTAGAGGTTGCTACTTTTGTCATTCCTTTGTTTAACATACAAATTCTGGGGCACTCATGGATGACAGCCATCACTAACCAGTGGCTCTACTTCCTAAGGCAGAGGGAATAAAAATACATAATCCTGGTTTGCAATGGTGTCCTGGTTCAGCTAGGATAGGGTTAAGTTTCCCCAGCAGAGAGAGAGGGGAAAGGGATCTCCAGCAGGATTATTCATACCATGCTGACATCAGGTCCAGGGGTGGGAAACTTTGACTTTACTTTGGCTTTTTGGTGGTGGGACCCACGCATCGGCTTTGTTCCATGACCATTTGCGGTATTTCTCTGTATATTGTTTGTCTTGTTCACTGTTATTCCTGCTTATTGTTGTTTTCATTGCCACTGTTGTTGTTCAGATTGTTTTATCACACTGTTGTATTAAATTTCTTCTTATTTTAACCCGGGTTTGTGCCTCACTGCCAGCCCGACCGGCTGAGGGTGGGGGAAGGGCAACAGCAACGTGCTCTCCAGTCCCGGCAGGGCTTAAACCAGCACAAATGGTCAGTGCATTAACAATAGAGTTCACCATTTCAGTGATTTCTATAACTACAAACAAAATGTCACAAATAGCTGTTTCTCAGACACATCAGCTATAAAACTGAATTCATTTCACAGTACTGAGATCCATGGGCTAAGTTCTTCCTGGTGCAGAGTCATAAAAAAATTTAAATCATCTTCTGATTGTTAGAGCAAAGGAAAAGACAAAAATAAAAAAGAAAATAATGCTTTCCATAACTTTAAGTATTTGAATTTCAACTTCTGACTGGACCAGAAGTTACAGGGAAGTTGTATGGCCCTTGAGGCGAGGGTAGAATCATCTGTTTAAAGCAGATCAAATATGACAGGCATGCTGATCCACTCTGACCATAACATCATTGGACAATAGATCAATGGTTGAGCATAACTTTGGCAGTCTATATAAGCTGTTGCTAATTTTCTGTTACAAAAAATGCATGTCAGAAAACATTCAGAAAATCAAGGCTAAATTCCTTGTGGAAACAAGTCAATATCTATGACTCTTTCCACTGGGCAGAAAGCAAGGACTGCATAGACCCTTGTCAGTCAGACTGGATTCTGTTGGCTTATTTCTGGTTTTCAGCCAGTTTATGATCAGCCCTCAGCAGGATGATGCCTTGAGGATATACCCGAGCCATCAGTCCCTACACACCATTTGAAGTACCCAACCTGGGGAGGCAGGAGCAATGGGGATCCCCTGGCTGAGCAGCCTGGGTATGAGGTCCCACCTGGATCACCCGGAACAGTCTGTCAGTGCAATGCCAGTTCCTAGTAGCACTGACACCCCTTGTTCCTTCATCATTCCTGCTTTTCCACTGCATGTCAAATGCCCTTCTTGAATAGTGTTGGCCACTGAGGACCGTTCTTTCTCTTGAACCTCTGCACTTCACTGAAGGAATAAGCATGGGGGTTCATGATGGCTGAGGAGAAGCCTGCTCTCCTGTGCTTACCCAAAAATGATGGAGCCCTGCAGTTTTGCCAGTTACTCTGAAACTACTCTTAGGAAAGGGTAGGAAAAGCCAAAAGCAAATCTGTATGCCAAATTCAAGCAGAGCAACTCCGCTGTCTGAGAAAACAGTTGGACAGAAATGAAGGGAGACAAAGCATGCCTCACATGTGGCTGCTCTGTAAGCATGGTTCAACTGAGAAGTTGCCAACTGCTCCCAGCTCTTCTGTTGAGGACACTTTAATCCAACCTCATGTCCCCCATTTGTACTCTTGGAAGAAGATGGGGAATTAGGGAGTCCTGGTTTCTTTTACAACCCGGTTCCACCTTTGGGTGTAATTCAGATTTAGAATTCTCCCTGATTTATTGTTTATTATCTTAAGCAGAAATATCTCTACCTCCCTCACACAAAATCATTGCCTGTTACAACCAGTTTGCACCAGTAAAGCTTAGGGCCACTCTCAGCTGGCCATTGCAGACCAGAAGAAACTGTGTCTGGCTAAGCCTTAATAAAGTGTTAACTTACCATAAGGACTTTTCCAGCAAAGGCAGGAACAAACTTTTTCACATGTGTAAGGAACTAAAAGAAGTAATGCCTCAAACATTCATCAACACAGAAAACCTCAAGGACCAGCTGTGGCCTTTGGATTAGTCTAAGGAATGTCACCCAAGGAAGCAGGAATGTATTGAAGGATGCACCCACCTCTCCCTTGCAGTTGCATTGTCAAACTCCTTAGATGGACTAAGCAAACCCAAATGTTTATCACTGGGTCCACCGTGTAGCCATTTGTGGCTCTATTGTGTACACAACACCATGTATCATTGCTAGTGAATGGGCAAACATTTCTGTCCCAGAAGCCAGATGATTGCTCAAGAAGCATGAAGTCAGCAAAAACCTGTGGGACTGCAGGAAAAACTAAAAACTAAAGATGGGGAGATATGCTAATCAGCCTATATGATGAATTTAAAAGGCAACTGAAATATTTGCTGTGTGTGCACCCACCATCGAAGCTAGATCCATGTGCACCCGCCGCCCAGGATTATCAGACCCGAGACTGCTGGATCCAGGGGTGGTGATCTGGATTTCTTTGTCTCTCTTTCTCTCCTTTCTTTTTATTTTCTTTCCTTTCTTTTCTTTCTTACAGATTTATAAGAGACCACATTGCTTATTATCCTTTTCCAAGTTTAAATTCTTCTGTACCACAAGTAAAACATTTTAACCAGTCCTTTGGTATCATTTCACCTTAATTTAACCCACAGGGATCACAGAACTGTTGTGATTCTCTGGGCTTCCAGTCCAGGTCATGACAACATGTAAACTTCAAGCTCTACATATACATCCAATTTGTTAATCATATTTAATAGGATGTCACAACCATGTAGTTTATTACCAACTTTCAGTTTAGATGGGATTGTAACCACTTTAATGAATTTGGGGAGTCTTCATATAATCCTCTCTCCTACAAGCTTGACTTGTAAAGGTTGACTTTGAAGACAGTCAAGTGGCATTTTTTGTAGGTAACTGGGAATACTTTGATTTGAAAGCCACGTGCATTCATATTGCTGGAATGAAACATTGCAATATTTCAGCAGCACATTTTTAAAGTATTCACTAGGTGTTCTTGACACAGTTCTGAATATACTTTTACAAAATATCAAAAAATGACAGTAGGATGGCAGTTAAATTTCCTGGCCTCTGAACGCAGACACTCAAAGATTGGGTTTTCTAGGTAGCACTTTTCAAGCCATGCACAAGTATAAATGAAGCAGCTAACTCATGTCATGGAAGACAGCAAATCTGTAGACAAACTGTCTCAAGTAGTTGAGGGAAGAAAAACTTTCAGTTGTCCACACTGGGAAATTATAGTATTTGGTTTTCACAAGGTACAGAGACACCTGCATTGTTTGCTACTGAAAAATTCTATTTACAGTCTGTTTAGGTGAAACAATGTACTTTAATTCATGAAACTTAGAAGACCTGAGTGGCCACTTTTTAAATAGTATTCTCTGTTGCCCAAAAGTTTTTACTGCAGAGTGTAAGACACAGAAGTAAATGTAGTCTGTCCAGAGTGTGAAAGCCAAAGTGGCAGTGCTGACATAGGAAATAGTGAATAATACAATGAAAGTAGCCTACTCTACTTCTAATATGAGCTTGGAGATGTCAGTCCTGGTACTCTTCAGAGTAATAACATTGTGCATTATTAAAGACAAGATCTCAGCATCTGCTTAATGTTAATATAAGACCTCTGAACATATTCTAAGAAGCTCCATATCAGTCCAATATAGGCACTGCAATTTTAACTTACAGTATAATTAACACCTTCTCTTACACTCAGAGTTTATTTCCTGTTTTTTCAGGCAATCATTAATCAAAAAAAAAAAAAAAAAAAAAAAAAAGAATGTTCAGAAATAACTCCTAAAAGCTACCCATGGTTCTCCATATCCTTATTTGAAGAAAAAGAAAGTTATTTTAAAGTCAGATAAATCTCTGTCCCTTTCCTAGAACCTTGGCATTCATGTTCTGTCTTCACATTTCCTTGAGTAGAATTCCACTGTTCCTGTTTTCCAAGACTGAGCAGTACTGGCAGCAGCTGTGAGTAGATTCGTGAAGAGTCTCATGCAGGATCTGAGTTTAAATTCTAGCTGTTCACATGCTGTGTGCTAGCATATGTTATAAACAACTATAAATTGTGTACAGATGTGTGCTGGAATTCCAGTGTAGCCAGGCTAACAACACTGAATAACATCTCACGTGCTTTGTAATTATACATAATGAATGTGCTGTCATACAACAGAGTCCATGTTTCTGGCAGGATTTATTCACTGACTTTGAAAGCAAGGAGCAAGAATTATGGTGTGAATTTTTAAACAAGATTTTTAATACAAGATATGCAAACCAGATAGAGGAGACTGATTTCTGGGGAATGCTTTCTGTAAGAGGCTCTGCTTAAATGAACGCAGAAGTCAGAAATTGAAAAAGATTCAGCTAGAACAACACATTTTGAAAGTCTAGAGAGGAAAACATTGACATATAAGTAAAAAGAGAAAGTATGCAAACATTGCCCTAGTTGGAAAAGCAAAGTGCCAACAAACAGAAAATAGAGGGAAGCACAGTAAAGGACACAGAGGGACCAGGCAGAGAAAGGCTGCGCTAAAGACCAGGAAGAGCAGAGCTGAGAGGAGATGCGCATCCTTAAACTACCTTGTAAATACTCTCTGCTGCCCTCTTGTTCACAACTGATGATTTTCGGTAAGTGAAGATTAGTACATCGCTCTTTGTAAATTAGTGTTTGACGAATAAATGCGGGGAATATTGATTATTTTTGACGTCTGCTGTGTGGAGAGGGCAAACTCTCATTGCCCACATACCAGCTGTGCCCTTTCCATGGATCCAACAGAACAGCAGTATTGCTTTTCTTTTCTGACCAGTGGCAAACACCAAGCAGATACAGTCTGCCTAGAAGAAATAACACTTTTTTTTTTTTTTTTTCCCCCCTAATCTGTGTGAACAAAGCAGTAAAGGAAATGCAAGGAAAAGGCCTGAACATACTCTCCAAATGTGAGCCCAGGTTAGCCAGCAGCTGGCAGATCAGACTTCTGTGGCCTCTCCCACTCAGAGCCCTCAGGAGAGGGCTCTCAGCATGTGTTTTAAACTAATCTAAATCAAGGTTGCTCTGCTCCCACTATCCTGTCCATTTCCACATTTTTATGCCCTTCTCCTCTGTGACATTAGCACAGGCACACATTTGATTGCATAGTGAAATGGTTCAGGGAGCTGGAAAAAATGAAAACTTACCATGAAATAAAATAATTAGCTTTCAGCCAGGTGAGTTCCCTGAACGGAATCCACATGAAGTCAGAGAGATGCCAGGGTTAACTCAAGATAGGGGAGAGAGATGTGCAGTCTTGGCCCCCAGGGAAAACGCAGGTTATAGTTACCTAGTCCTAGATTACCTTAAACTGCTGTGGAAGCACACCATGATGCCTCTCAGCAGGTATCACAAGCTGCTTTGCAACCGCATAGATACATGTTTGCCCCTTTGGGGCAACAGAGAGAGAGAGATCTTTTTTTTTATAAACTAAGATTTTTTGTGATTTCTCTTCCCCAGGTTGCCAATCTGACTGAAAGAGGACTTGTAGGTTTAATGAGAGTACTCTCCAATAGACAGTAGCAGCTAATCATTAGTGAACAGCATCAGCTCTGACAGAGCCACAGCTTTCAAGATCCATCCTGTGTTTGAAGGTGATCTGCTATATCAAAGCTGAGAAAATATATTAATAAGAGAAAGGAAAAGAATTCCATTACAGTTTGATTATATCTTACATTTTTGTTATTCAGCTTACCTTTTGGTATAGATTTTCTTTCTGCTTGTATTACACATTCCAGTGCATTTCTCTATACACATAGTATTTGCATCATTTGGCAGAGAACATGAAAACCTAAATGAGGATCAGATTTCCAGACTATGCTGGAAAGGGTCTGTTAACAGAAAACGCATGCAGCTAAATCACATCATATTAAATCAGCAACACTCCTAACCCTGAAGCATGGCATCTTAATATTATTGACTGTTTAGTCTTGACTTTTTGGACTCCTCATATCTCACGCACCTGACAAGCTACATAGCTGATGGTTATGTTTTCTCCTCTCTTAACATCCTTGGCTTAATCTGTGCAGGCCATTTTACTTGACCCACTTTGTCCAAAATTGTGATACTGCTTGGTACCCTCAGAGTCTACCTTACAATGTTGATATAGCTTAACACTGGCTGGTCTCCAGCCTTTCTCTGCCGCAAACAAAAAGCTGAATACTCCCATCCCTTATCTGGGAGGGACAGCTGCAACTGTACATCCTAGCTCAATTTTAATTCTGTATATTTCTGTACATAAAAATTCAAAGTGAATATTTGGAAAAAATATCTATGGAAAACATGTAAAAGCACAGAAGAAATAACACTAAGAAGGGCTGTAGCTTAAAAATCCCAGGTAACATTAGCTTGTCTGCCTACAGACTGTATCAGTCAATGAAAAACAGTTTTCTGCTATTTTTTTGTCTCACTGCTTTTTTTTTTTTTTTTTTTTGCATTTGATGCTATACTATTTCTTTGAGGCTTTTCATAAGACAGACTATATTTGACCATGTTACGTAATGATGTTTCCTGATTTCTTTGAAGAACTGGTCTGAATTACATGACATTATAGCATATAATGATGGTAAGAGGTAGCAATCTCTGCTACCACTTAAGCAGTTTCTAGGCCAGGATAAACTGCAGCAGAGGAAGAGGACTCAGTGACAAGTTATGATTGGAGGAATTTTTGTAAGGGATGGTTTTTCATCTGGGTCTCTTAAGCTTCACCTTAATAGAGTGTCATGGTGTTGGGCAATTGAGGAGTTCACCAGCAATGTGCAGGAATTCACAAAGAGACTGCCATCAGCTTTCAGACCAGAGTCATTATGGTAGACCTGATACCAAGTATGCAGTTTTCAGGGTAACTTGTTAAGGAAGAAAAATATGAAGGTAGTGTATCATACATACAAAATAATCCTGGCTTCGACAATAAAAACAACAACAAAAAATCAGCTATTGTGACTGGTTCTAACCATTTTAATATTTTTTAGAGAAAAACAACATAAGCAGATTTGCTCCATCCCAAAGGATATGTGTTGCTACACCAAAGCACGACTAACTACATTGTTAGGACTTCAGCTGTAAGACTTAACATGCTCCACTGTGTTCCCAACTGGCATTCCCTACTTAACAGATAAGGAATTAGCTTGTTGATTAAATTATTTCCATCAAATGCTCTCCTCTTTCAGCTATGCTGGTTGTCCTTTTGTTGTTTTATTGACCTTCATTTTCCAGGCTATTGCATTTCCAAACAGCAGTCTTCAGATGCATTATCCCATTAAGGAAACAATTAGTTTGCAGGTTTTAACATATCTGGGGCCTTACTGGTATCTGGTTTCATTTCTTCATCTGTCAGTTTGTTTCAGGAGGTTTTGTGTGCCTTTGTTGCCATTTCAAATGATTACTCTGGTTTATTAGGAGAAGCACTGCCGTAGTTGCTAAGAGCAATGTCCAAGTCCTAGACCACATTGTGCTGCTGTGCAATAATGCAGCTCCAGAGCTCACCAGACTTCAGAGGCTGAGAGAGAACTGCTAGGAAATTTTTGTTGTGGGAGGCAATTGTCTTGCCTAAGAGCAAGTGAATTCAAACTCCAGAAGGTAACATAAGCACCATAGTTGAACATTTAGAGGTTGTTCATGTTTCTGTAAGGACCTTGTCATGATCTTCCCACGGTAGCAGGGAGAAAAGTGTTGTCCTGTGCAAAATATGAGGCAGAAGCGTGACTTTCCTTTCCTCCTTCATGACAACATTGGCCAATGTCTGTCTTCGTAACCAAGAAACCACAGAAACTTTAATTGGGATTCATCCGACACTATGCACGTGCTCTTTTTGTCTCCTTCCGTTTCAATATTGAACCAAGTTGCAGAGACAATATCTGGCCCTGTGGTATTACTCAAGGTGCACAGCTGAAGGATTCAGATAGTCACTCTCTGAATGAGCTTGCAGAGGCTAAGTAGCTAGATTAGGAGAGTACAGGTGGCAAAGCGATAAATCCCACGATCAGAGGCATTTACAACAAGCTATGAGACTCTGCTTTGTGCTGTTTGTTGCTTTAGGCTGGGATTTTAAAATCTCAGTCTCTGTTGTTTTCCCAGCTTTGTTTGCTCAAGGCAAAGTGATTGTTGAATACCTCACACAGAGGCCCCTAATTCTGCTTGGGACATCCAGTAATATACAAGTTAAATGAGGCACAGTACTAGTATGCAGAATTATGTCATTCTGGTCTTACTGCTGCTGGTATTTCACTAATTTTACCATATGGTAGATGTTTTCAATGTGTTATTTTCCTATAAAGAGTTTTAGCCCATATGCCAAAGCATAGCATGATGTAGACTAAAGGCCACATTTTTCCAGATTTGCTCCCCTGCAGTTGTGTCCTGTAAGATCTGACCAGTCCTCACACAGAAACAGAAACAACATACTGGGTTTTCCTGGTTCGGATAACAGCATCACAGCAGGTTAAGCAAATTTCTTTTGACTGACCCTGATACTGAGGGAAAACAAGCCATTTCTGAAGACTGGTTTGTAATATAACTATCCCTGTATGGCATAAGCTTTTGGACTGCAGTTATTTTTACCATCATCTTATAGCTAGAGACTCGATTGCTAAATTTTTCTTTTGTATGCTCAGAAGTAAAGGGTTACTGCTCAGGCGTTGATTGCGGAGTGCGGCTTCTGCCTCTTTGCAATTGTAGGGCAGATGCGCCCTCACGTGTACCAGCTCCGAAGTGTTTTTACAGCCACAGCATTTGGAGACTTGTCACCTCTCTAGAGATCTGCAGTTTATTGGGGTGTGGTGTTTTGTTTTTTGGGTTTTTTTAAGAAAATTTTGTCAAATAGCAACTCTGCAAAAACTTTCTTTCGATAATCCAGAATTTATTGATTTTTTTTTTAATTTGGAAGAAACAGAGAAGCTTAGACTTGCAAAACAGATAGCACTAAAAATAGTGGGGCTGGCTCCCCCCACCTGTTTTTTCTGCTTATGCAGTGAACCCAACTTTGAAGAAGCAAATAAATACATTCCCCAAGAGTCTTTGCTACGCCAGAGGATGGTCTGTTAAAATTTTGTACATCCACCTTTTATCAGTAAAATTCCTATTAAATCCTAAAACTCCTATCAGTAAAATTCCTGTCAAATAGAGCAGGATAAACAAAGAAAAGTTTCAAGGAAACTGTCACTTTGCATAAACTTCTTTGAAGGACTGTAGCACCAGATGTACATTTGAATTTCAGGGAACTACTAGAGTTTAGATAGAACCAGTGAGAAATCTTATATTTTTTACATACTTTGATTTAAACACCATCATCCCTGCATTAATTCACCACAAAACATTGAATCAAAATAGTGGCCATCAGTAGATGTGTCCAACAATGTAAATTACTTCATTTTTAGGAGTCTGTGTTTCTTCCTGAAATATTAGAGCATATCAGTAAATTTTAAGGTGCCTGCATTACAGAGCTATAATACAGGAGTCTCTAAATGACCAAGGGAGTGTCTTTGTTGACAAGGAAAAGCTCTTGGAGACAATTCTAGTTCAAATGGCAGAAAAGCTATGCCAGCTATTTCTTTATATTTTCCCTTAGAAATAGAGTGGGAGGGGGAGGTATTCCTATTGCCCATTTTCATGTAGCTGACTAGTCCATCTCAGCTCTTAGCATGTCTCTTCCCCAGTGACTGGAGCAGGACACAGATTAGAGGCTGTCAGCTGTCTCCATATCTTTGCATCTTCATGGTCCCTGGAAGCAACCTAAAGAGACCAGCTAAGTAATGTAGGCAGCAAGCTAGCTGCTTAAAATTGGGTATTGTGAATAATACCTTTTTGGGTGACAACATAGCTGCCTCAAAATATGTTTTGCCTTCCCTCTTTCTCTGTACTGCTATTCAAGGCAGTACAAATGATGCTGGTATCTTTATTTGGATTAGAAATGTATTAGACTGCTTTCCTTTCAATTGATTATCCAGTCATGTTAGTTTCCGTCTTCTTCTGTTCCTCTTTTCTTCTTCTTCTTTAAAAAAAAATAAAATATTTTTTTTTTTTGTCTGTGTATGGTTTTCAGGCTATTTCTCTTCAACTCCAATTGTAGGTTGGGAAATTCCAGATATATTTTGTTTCCATTGATCTATTTTGCCTAGTCACCATAAATTTCAATCTTATTCCTCTGCTGCATTTATTCCATAAATTGTCTTAACTGGCAGCTTCTTTAATAGTCCTTGTTCACGTATGAGATTTTCATAGCTTTGAGCTACTTCATTTTTCTAGAGAGGAAATTAATTTGCAATTTAAACATAAGCAAGACTTAGTCTCCTTTCAGACACTGGCAGCTATTATACTGTGGGCTGCCTCAGATATATCAGTATTTTTTTTTACCCCAATTTCTTTCTTTCCTTTAATAAAAAAAGAATCTTGGTACTGGAACCTGATTTCAGATCTTGAAATTACACTTCCTTTCACTCAAGCCAACTGAGAAAGAAACCTACCAATTACTTTTGAAGTTAAAATCACTTGCTTTTCAATAAGCCAGAAGCTGTTGCTGTATCAAAAAAAAAAAAAAAAAAAAAAAAAAAGCTTGTAAAGAACAGTCTATAAAAAGTGGAGATTGAAGTTACTAAATGCTCAAATATATTTACTGTATACAATATAAATTTACCACATAATATGACAGACTAGGAAGACACTTTTATAGTTCTAACACTTAAGGTTCAAAATTGGATTTGGCAAAAAAAACCCAAAAGTACGCACAAATGTTTCCCAGGTTTGTTTTTTTAACTGAGTTCAAGATATAGCTGGTAGCATTTATTAGTCACCAAGAGATTGTCCAAGATACATATTCTCATACATGCTGGGCCTCAGAATCCCAAAACTATGCTGTTTGAAACCAAACTTCTATTTATTGTAGCTACATTAACCCATTCTGTATAGATAGATACCAGCTAGGTACCTAGGACAAGTTCTACAGTACATTACCAGTTATGGCACCTGTTCCTCTAAACATCCTCCAACCATTTCTGGTATCTCCTAAATTAGACAAAAGTCGGGGGTGTCCTGCCTGACAGAAAGAAGTCTAATAGGATCTACATGAAGAGCTCAGAGCAGTCTAATAAATTGCAAGCAATAATTCAGAATGAAAAGATTTCACAATAATTCCTGCTCAATAAAACTTCATGTAGTTTCCCCTAGATCTACTTGATAATTTGAAATTGAGAGTACCACTGCTGTCTTACAGAAACTTCCTACATCAATACTTTACAGGAAAGTTTTGTAAAATACAAACAATGTATGCAAGTAGCAAGACAAAAGATTAGTTATTAATTTAGTTGAGGAACGATGATTTAAAGCGGGCTAGTTGGGCTCTGATATAGAAGAAGACATGGAGTCTTGGCAAATCTGAAGCCTTCTGTTCCAAAGTTTGCCATTTCCCCTGACATGGAAAAACAACACAACCCCATTCATGAAGATGAATGCAAGGTTTAAAAAAGCTTTGAGAACTAGTCTAACCTCTGATATGCAAACACGGTATGTAACCTCTGGTTTTGTGCAAGTACTTTTCAGATAGCTGTTGGACTCATGATAAACTTAAGCAATAGCCTCCAATGTTTAAATTGTTTATACTGACACATGATATTGGTATTCTTCAACAAACGGTTTAGTTTCCCAACAGTGAAGTTATTCTGTTTATCCCATGGATTTATAATATGTTACTGGAGTGTTACTAATTTTTGGGGCAGTTTTGTTGAGTTTTTTTTTAAAGAACACATTCAGTCAGTACACAATCAGGCCATTTTATTGCTGACATACTGTTTCTGTCTTCCAGAGAAATATGCAGGTATATGAAATGAACACAGTTCCACACTATTTGTGGTTTGGGAATCTGGTCAGCTATGCAGGATCTCCTATAGATATTTCTCAAGTCTTCACTCCCTGTCAGACACACTGTCCCAGCCAACACTTCCCTGTAGTGGTTCAGCAGTCTCGTCCAGGACACAAATAAATGCACATTCTGTGAGGTGGGATCTTTATCTTCCTCACTGTCTGGCAAACAGATTACATAGTTTGGACACTATTTAAATAGAAAGAGTAAACCCTACCATTACTATTACTTTTGGTTAGACAGAATGGGAAATTGTGTCTATACGTTTTACTTAGCAGCCTATAATATTTATTTACATAACAAGTGGTAGGAAGAAGATTCCAGTGCAAAGATCCCATTTTAAAATGAAGCAATTTATCAACATTTCTTTTTCCATTCATTTCAATTTGCATGCAAGGATACTAGGTTTTATCTCTGGCTGTGCTACAGGGCTATAGTTTATTCACAGCATGAAAGATAGCAAATGTAAACAGCAAGCTAATGGGCTGAACCACTATCTAACTGTGGCTAAAGCCTACCTAAATAAGGTTGATGTTATAGTACAGCAACTGCAACAAACAAGTCAATGTGTCCTTCAGATTATACCTTACTGGGGCCAGGTGAACATAAAGTTTGAATGTCGTGTGCTTTTAAAAATGCTTCTGAGAGAATTTGTGATTTTTCCTAATGGATGTACAGAAACGCTGTTTCGAATTAAAATTGCTAGCAGACACATTATACAGTGCTGACATCTAGGCTCAGGCTTGTCCTCCACACTCCTTTTGTGCCACTGGGGAGAGAGAGAAACTTCTTGGGTGCCACTCACTTGCCATGGTTCAGAGGTCTACTCAGAGGCAGGGGAGATCGCACCTGGAAGAAACTGTTTCTCTCCATTGACTACAAAAGGAGTGTGTGCCAAGCTCAGATATAGATGTCTACATTTCTAACATACTCTAAAACTGAGGAGATAATAACTTGCATAAATATAACAAAGTAACTACTTAACCAACACTAACTCTTATGTTATCCCCATGTCAGGCCAATTACTTTGTGCTTACTACTTTCCTTGGTGAGTGCTTGTTAGATTTGGGTATACTTTGCTGGCTACAATTGCTTTTAGAATGATAGAATGGTTTGGGTTGGAAGAGACCTTAAAGATCACCTAGTTCCAACCCCCTGCCATGGGCAGGGACACCTTCCACTAGAGCAGGTTGCTCACAGCCCCGTCCAACCTGGCCTTGAACACTGCCAGGGAGGGGGCAGCCACAGCTTCTCTGGGCAACCTGTGCTAGTGTCTCACCACCCTCACCATTAAGAACTTCTTCCTTATATCTAAACTAAATCCACGCTCTTTTAGTTTAAAACCATTACCCCTCATTCTATCACTACACTCCCCATCTTTCCTTAAAGTACTTGAAGGTCACTATAAGGTCTCCACAGAGCCTTCTCTTCTCCAGGCTGAACAACCCCAACTCTCTCAGCCTGTTCTCATAAGGGAGGTGTTTCAGTTGCTCATCATGGTCCTCCTCTGGACGCACTCAAGCAGGTCCATGTCCTTCTTATGTTGGGGGCTCCAGACCTGGACACAGCACTGCAGGTGGGGTCTTACGAAAGCAGAGTAGAGGGGGAGAGTCACCTCCCTCAACCTGCTGGATGCAGCCCAGGTTATGGTTGGCTTTCTGGGCTGTGAGCTCACATTGCTGGGTTATAGTCAGTTTTACATCCACTGCTACCCCCAAGTCCTTCTCCTCGGGGCTGCTCTCAATCCACTCATCACCCAGCCTGTATCTGTGCTTGGGATTGCCCTGATGTGCAGGACCTTGCACTTGGCTTTGTTGAACTTCATGAAGTTTGCAGGATCCCACCTCTGCAGCCTGTCCAGGTCCCTCTGAATGGCATATCCCTTCCTTCCAGTGTGTGAGCTGCACCACACTGCTTGGTGTCATCAGCAAACTTGCTGAGGGTGCACTCCATCCCACTGTCCATGTTGTTGACAAAGATGTTAAACAGCGCCGGTCCCAGTACTAACCCCTGAGGAATGTCACTTGTCACTGGTCTCCACTTGGACATCGAGACATTGACTACAGCTCTTTGTGTGTGACCATCCAGCCAATTCCTTATCCACTGAGTGGTCCATCCATCAAATCTATGTCTCTCCAATTTAGAGACAAGGATGTTGTGCACGACAGTGTCAAATGCTTTGCACAAGTCCAGGTAGACGACATGAATTGATCTGACAGTATATTCATTATTATTTTCAAAGCATTTCCATAATGAATAAAAGTTTCCACAAACAGGTATCCTTGGATAGGGAAAGATGAACTTTTTTCTTCTTATGCTTTTGTGGATAACAGAAATAGTATTAGCCAGCATTATCTGAGTTATCACAAGTTTTACATCACATAGGATGACTGTGCACATTCAACAACAGGCTGATCCTTACCATCAAAACATTCATATAAAGCTTCTAGAGTAGCCTCTGTACTGAGAACGCAATGGCTGATCACCTTGAACGTGAAGATGTCTGCTGCCCTGTATTGTGATGACAGTGATGGAGAGAAATGCACTCCTTTTTCAAACCTACGTAAAATTTTCCACTGATACAATGATGGTAAAATATCGGAGAAAAAATATAACAACAAAACCTTTTCTTTACTGATACGCCAACTTTATTCATGTGCGCATGCAAAAGCTGAATTATTTTTCTGTATATTATAACATATTCTATATGGTTGCAGCAAATACTTGTTAATGTCTTAGGATAAATTTTTACTTGATCAGGAAGGTATAGGACTAGATTTTTTTTCTCCTCATATATAGTCTATTTTTAACTGCATTCTAAAAGTGATTCTACAAGCACTGCTTTGAGCTGGAGTTACTGACTTATTTTTAGACCAAAAGTGAAGTAAAATTGCCAAGTCTATTGACTTGCCTTAGTTGTTAAAATGACATTTTATGAGTAAGATAGGCATCTATTGATAAGCCTGGGCATCTTGTTACCTCCTGTGAGCTGTCATGACAGCTACAGCTTTTGTATTTCTGCTGCTGCTAAAAGAGTGATCAGAATTGATCAAATGGGCTGGTAGCAGGAACTGTTCACTGGAAATTTCAATTCTGGAGGAAGATGGAAATGCATGAAAATAAATAACCTGAATTTCAAAAAGTCCTATGTCTGTGTCTGCATGCCGAGTTTGAATATGAAGTTGTCCAAAATGTGCATTTCCTCATCCTTTCTGGAAATGAACTCTTTTGTTCTCTCTCTCTTTTTTTTTTTTTTTTTTTTTTTTTTTTTAAATTTTATTTTTATTTCTATTGCTCTGAAATCCAGAATGGATGTTTCCCATGAGGAGGATCTCTGAGTAGGCACAGATAAGTGATGGTTAGATAAGAAACTTCTGGAATAAAGTAGATTTGGCCCCAAAATCCAGATCTCACAGAAATGAAATCTTAGTTGTGAAGGACATATAACAGGAAAATCAAAGCAATATGTACACTAAATCTTGACTAATCTGGTAACAAAGGCAGACAAGTTGCAGTAGACTTCTGTTAGAAATTTTAGCCCTTTCTGACGTATGTTTCTAGATAATTCTGTATTAGGAACAAAATTAATACCTGTACTGTAGTGCAGATTTCTAAGCTTGTGCCTGGAGCATAACTTTCTAAGGGTCTCCACATACTAGTGGCAAATTCAGTCTTTAATTTTCTGTCTTGAGGAAGCTTGATCACAAGCAGAAATGTGGAAGTCCAGTTCAAACAACTATGTTTACTGACTGTGCACATTAATTCTCATTTGGAAGCTTGTAGGAAATTGTTTTGTGAAAAAAAATCCTAAGTTTTAGACCACCTGTCTCTGAAAGGCTTTCTGTAGTATCGCATCTCTCAGCCTCTCATTTCTGGTACATGTCTTGACTGAAATGTGGGGTACATACAGAACACTTTGAAGTGTTAAAAGGTTCTTTGATATGGTGCCATAGCAATTTAATTATTTACTACAGTGCTGCCTCAGCTACACTAAGCTTAAGCAATTAGATGGGATGCAAGATTTTAGCTTTAACTTATAAAAATGCAAATGATCTGGAATTAAATTGCCGAGGAACTTCACTCTCTATCATACAGTGATTAGAAGCATTTGAGCTGGAGTTCTTTCCCATGGCACAGCATCCTGCCTGAATGATTGCTGGACTGGAAGCTCTTCCACCTCACCTCCTTTTCCCATCTCCAAGGAATTTAAAGTACTACAAAGCACTTACCTTCCTCCCCACTCTGTTTTTAAGGAGGAAGTGACCTGAAGTGCGGATCAGATTTCTGGAAAGTTCTTTCTATTGTACTTCACATTTAAATCTGGGGGCTATCTGCCCAAGACATAAGATAGATATCCAGGGCTGCTTTTGCACAAGAAAATCAACCAGCAAATAACTTTCAGCTATGTCTCCTAGCACATTCCTCATGAGACCTTGGGGCCTTTACTCCACCTTCTTGATCTCTTCCGCTTTTGAAAGAGTAATTTGAAAAATCTCCCCTTGCTGATTTTCTGCAGAATCTTCAGAAGATTACAGCAGATGAAGAAACACAAATTTTGTTCAAGGTAAGAAACCAGCGTGATTACAATTCATTGTCACTCAAGCATGTAACAGAAAGATTGCCCATTGCATCTCTAGGTCCTTTTTTCTCTGAATGCTGTGTGGAGTTTTCAACAAGGAAGTTATTAACCTTGCCTTCCATATAACCAGGCCTGTATATTTTCTCACCAGACTCATCTGGATTATTGGAAGTCTCGCACTAGCTTCCTTGACATAAAGGCCTTGAGCTTCCTATATGTACAGGATGTCTCTCCTTGCTTGTTAATCTACTTAAATCATCTGACTGTTATTACTGACTTCGCTACCTTTTACTGTCTCTCCCCCCTGAAGCTTCCCCTCCTTCCTCACCTCCAGAGAGGTACAGAATTCTGTATGTTCTTTTTTTTTGCTTTGCCCTGATTTGCTACACCTTTCCTTCAGTTTAATTCTGCTGTGGTGTCAAATTTATCTTCATCTGCTTTTACAGAAAATGCTCAGTACCTTTTATGTATATGGCATATGCAGACATACCTTTGGAAGTTGTCTTACTAACTTACAAAATCTACAAGATACAAGGGCAGAGAGTTGCAGAAGTGTACTGAGAACAGAGGTTCTGCTTCTGCGTTTACTCCTGTGATACAGGGTTTTGAGACTGTAAAACATAAAGTCACCAAAAATATGCTTTGATGTAGTATGCAATGGACTTGATGAAAACAATAAAAGAAGCTTTCAACTCTATATAGCACTTCATAAATACGCATTTATTTCCTCATCTTTCATCAGTTATACAGTTTTAACCAGTGCCTCAGTGTTAATATTTGTCAGAAGCATACAATGAAACTTCAGATATTTCTATTCTGTAGTTCTGAAGTTACAAACAAATTCATGGGCCTTTCCATAAGGAAAAAAAAAAAAAAAAAAAAAAAAAAGAAAGAAAGAAACTGATTTCTTATAACATATTACAGAGTTACATAAGATTTCAACTTACATTTCTATCCTACTCCATGTACTGTATTTACATAGTTAACTAATTTATTATTTACATTTTTCAAATACTGTAGTCATAAATCTTTTTATATTGTACATTCTTGTTTAAATTTTTATTACAGAAATTCTTTAACACGCATTTTAGACACTACAACTTCAGTATTTCACATGAGTTCTAGGAAATTACTGCCTGGTTTCACTGTTGATGTGTCAAGATGCCTCCTTCATAAGAAAATACATATAACAAAGGAATTTCATAATATTTGGAATCTTGAATTTTAAAAAAAAGTACATGGTATGTTAATAAAGACAATGTTATCTCATTTTCTATGTAATATTTTGTTTGGAATGACATTTTACCTGAGATGTAGAATTTTTAAATGTAAAGGGTTTTTCTAATAATATGAAATATTTTATGTAAATCTTAAAAGTATTGAAAATTTGAAATTGTACATAAATGTTGGCCTTCTGTTTATTGAAAACTATTCCTGTCTGTATAGATATATAACCATTATTTATATATCTATATTGTATTTTCCAAAAAAGTCTATATCTACATAAATACGCATTGTTATTATATTAGGAAACTTCCCAATATCCTTAAAAAGCAATGTGCTCAAGTACAATACTCAACTTCTGACACAGACACAATAGTAAATGTGACCTCTAATGGTAATACTTTCTTCCAAGGGAAGTAAGAGGTACCTGTTTAATTTGGAAGACATGGCAGACAACTTATGTGGACCTGATGAAGGAAATTTATATATATCCAGGCCCATAAATGTTATGCAGGAGCATCTGACACAGCAGACAACTTTGGGTCAACTTTCCATGTTACATGTAACTACCTAAATAACATCTTAATAGAAAAAAGTTAATTACAGAAAACCCTTACAACATTGTACATTTAATGCTGTGTGTCTTCTCTCGTTACAATAATATGCATTTCTATTAACAAATGATTGTAGATACTAAGTTAAAAGCGAATGGTTGTAAATTTCATGTTTCTTTTGTTCTGTTATTGGTAGATACTCTGTTAGGCACAAGATGACATTCTTTGTAAACATAAATTTCTTTACATTAGACCATAAACTGAAGTTATAGAAAACAGTATATGGACATTTAAGAAACACAGACCACTACACACTTGAGGCACAAATGTAGCAATCTAGGAGGCCTGATCTTGTATCCATCACAACTGAAACCCCTAGCTGACACTAGTTGAACAGAATGCATCCTAGCCACCCAACACTCCTGCTTCTGAATTAATTTTTTCTTCTCTTCTACCAAAGATTTTCTAAGATTTTAAAATACAGATCTCATAATTGCATGTTGGTACAGATGTATTTTATTCTATTTACCCTGAAACACCTAATTATTATAAAGTTACTGTCAAGAACTAAGGCCCCTAAAACAAGTAATGTAACTAACACATCTAGAAAGCTTTTTTAAAAATATGTATCTACAGATTTTTAAGAAATTGAAAAAAATCTTCCAATAACAAGTTGTAAGAGAAAACCTCTTGAAGATCTTTTAATTCTCAAACTTAAAAGTGCACTACACTTTTCGTGCAACATTGTGCAACTTGAGAACTGAACTGAGGAATAACAACTCGGAGCTTCCAGTATATTGCTTATTGCAACTCTCACCCTTAATAACCTGCATGTGTAGGGTAGGCACAAATTAATGAGTTATTTACATCCAACAGAGCAACATCAGAATTCTTATCTGAAAAGTTTTCTTGAAAATAAATAGTGCACTTAAATTATGTAAGTTTTAAGAAATTATTCAGTATCTCATGATTATATGAAGAAAGATTAATTTCAATAAAGTCATAGAGATTTTTATTCTGCTAATGACACAAGAGTGATCTGAGTATTTAGTAACTGTTACTGTTATTGGGAACTATCTTCTCGCTTCCTCTCAATAACCAGAAAAAAAAAAAAAAAATTATTTAACAAATAAGCTTTGCACAGATATATTAATTTTCCTTTTCTAACATGCTAGAAATGGAGAATAAGGCAACAACTGAGATAAAAATATATCTTGCTTTGTAAACCTGCTGCATAATACATTTCTTAAAAGTGAACTTCCAGGCTGAAAAACTGAAGGCATTGAAAGAAAAGCTTTAATTACTTTGACAAGACCACATCTTCAATTTCATTCATTATTTTAAAAACACTCCAAAATATATAGAGGGATTTATTTTAGTGTTATAGATGAATCTTCAGCTTTAAGTAACTCCTTTGTATGGCTAAAAAGCTTCTAAAGCACCCTGCAAGACTGAATAATGTTTAGAAAAATGCCACCAATTTCCATTGCAATCTTCTATATTCTTATATTATTGAAGTACTCTAACCTAATTCCATGGAAAAACAACAGATGGTATGCGAATATTAGTGTCTTCTGAATTACAACCAGACCCCAAAACACAGGCCTTGATGTCTCATATGGTCTTTATGACTATGAAAAGTTCTTTTTTTCCACTCAAAGTAAGTAATTGACCATAACTGGCTGATAAAGTCATTGGCAGGTGACACTGAAGTAATTACAAAACCATTCCATAAGTATTTTTTAAGTCTTATGTACATATAAAAATTGTTCAATATAAATTAGACAGACTGCAATTCTCCTAATTAAAGAAGGGGGGAAAAAAAGAAGAAAATTATGTGATAGACTTCTGAACTTGTTTTTCATGTTGAGCAAAAAAGTTCACTTTTAAGTTAATTCAATGCTCAATATTCTGCTTTGTCTAGTTCTTTGGTATTCTGTTCTCATTCTGCAAATTCTAACAGAATTTTAATGGTCATCTTAATTCAAGTGGAAGAGAAATGAGCTGAAAGCACAACCAGAACAACAGATGCCATAATACTGCAGAACACGGCTCTTCATATTCATTTCTTATAATGATTGGGGGCATCCGCAAATGCAAACTTCAGTCTGTAGGCCTCTGCTAGGAGTACGCTGATTTCTTCATTTCCCCAGTGTACTGTGGGCAAATTTTGTAAAAATATCAGCAATTCCTAGATGGAGAGAAACAAAAAGATTTTTTTTTTCCAAATAGCAGTGCAATAGCAATGTATTACTTATACAATGATTATTTATAAGCTATATCACTCCTGTAGCACCTCAGTATCCCAAACCTGAGAACCAATTAGGTTTAGTGATTTTCCTGTAATTTTTACAGAAATACTTGCTATTCAACCTTTCAGTTCAGAAACCAGACACTAATTGTAGATGAACTATGTTTATTTTCTAATGTTGAGAAAAATAAAATTTAAACAAAAGGGTGTGAATTCACCTGCTCTGTAAATACTATTCGTGAAAGAAAGCAATAATGCCCAAGTGTGTAAATTCTATGTACCCACACTTGCCCTTGTATGATTATACCAACTACTGGTTCCCCCAATCATGGATGGAGACCCCTTGCTGTATTCAAACAAACAAGAACTCACATGCAACACATCAGAACAATTCCATTAGACTTCTGATAGGTAAATATGTCAGCATATCCATTTCATAGCTGGTAATTGCAATACAATGCTCATAGGTATTGGTGTAACTAGAAACTACTAGAAATTTAATTCTGAGCTCTCTAAGTCCAAAATGGTTTAATTCTTCTAGATTTGACATATTTCCACCATTATTTTAGGACCTAGATACATCTAATACACTCACCAAGCTCTCAAAGTTTTCACATACCATTTTGCATACAGTTCTTTAAAAATTCTACATGTATCTTCCACATTTAAGATCTTCAATCTACTTTCAATTTGTAACATCTGTTGCACAGATCATTTCAATATCCCTATGCTAGGTATGAACAAGAGAAGCTCTTTAAGGGGCTATAAAATATTAATTTAATTTTTAATATCTTAAAAGTTTTTAGAACCTCTTTATCAGATGGGTAAGAGGCAGATAGCTACAGATAAAGCAAAGTTGCTGACTACGTTGCAGAAGTGCCAAAATTCTCTTTCCTAATTAGTCTTTTAACATGCAAACATGAATATCTGACTTCTGGCGCTTCTGCTTTCTAGACATGCATTTTATATAGTACAGCAAACAACAGTTCCTTCAACATTAATTATAGAGCAATACAGATAAAATTAATCAATAGAGTAATTTCAAATAGTAATTTAAATTTAATTTGAAAATGTCCTAAAATGTGGATTCCTGCATATTTTGTAGGACATATGTTTTATCATAGCAACATGGTATCAACAAATATGCCCAATCTCTTGTTGGCCAAGACTCTAGGAATGTAGCTCTATGCTGAACTGTGATGCACACAGTCAAATCCCATTGATAGCACTTTGAAGGATCCTTCAAAAGGGTTACCTGAAAAATGTTTGATTCCTATCCCATCACTGAATGGTCAAAAGGGCATTACAGCTATCTGTGTCACTGACTGTCCAAAGTGGTGTTGTGCTTCAGGGCATGGAGTTATACAATTGGATACATTCTCAAAATTATGATTGATTGCAAAGTCTGAGGCTTTTTACAAAAACTTCCCAGTCACTTCAGTTGTTTTCCTCTTCCCTGATATTCTGAAGTCCCTCACACTGATGCAAAGATAAGCTACTTTTCTATTTATACATGAAAAATTATAAAATACATTATTATTTCAGTCAGTTGCAGTTAGCTCCCACCTCAATTCTTAGCCATAGTTTCCCATTCTTTTCTGGTTTCTTCTTCTGAAATATTTTCCTCTCCCTTATATTAGGTTTAGACAAAACTCATTTCCAAGCAGCCTTAAGCCCAGGAATAGAGGTAATAAGGAGCTCACTGGGGCAGTGTCTGTACGTTCAGTTCTGATGATGGCATCAAAATCCATCATGGCCCGCAGCAGCACAAAGCTTTAAATCCTCATTTGTATGCTGAAACTTGTCAGCTGTGAGAGGACTCTTTGGAAGATCAACTACCGCAAACTCTCTCTGGAGTTCATGCAAATGACAATTTTATAAGGCTCATAATTTGACCAAACTCAGGAAGTTATTTTGTTTTTCTTAAGTGGTGACCCAAAAGGTTACAAACCCTCAAAAGTGATGGAAAAGTCACCCTAGGCCAAATATGAAGTTCATGATTTTAACTTTCCAAAAAAAAGATAAGCTGGACATCCCCTGTCTTATGCTTTTAATTGTTTCGACAAAAACATTCCTAAAATTTGAGCTGTGCTAAAGCAGCAAAAGGCAAGTTTTTGAATGAGTTACATCACAACAACCTGAATGTGGAAATTTATGATGGGAATTATAAAGCAATCTTAGGAATAAGTCCAGTTATTAAGTCTGCTAGTATCTTCTAGGTGCTCTATTTTTGCATAAAAAATGCAGACAATTTGTGCACTTTTGTATATATGTATATATTTGTAAGCATGTACATATGTATATTTTTACATTAATATGTTTAAGACTTATTCTAAAGACTAGCAACACAATTTAAACCACAACAATTATCTTGCTATAAATCAGAACCAATATCATATGTAAGTACACAGCAAAATTATATGTCTTCATAAGGCTCTTATTTTCCTTGTCCCCTTGTCTCCCTCTTCTGCACCTACTTTCATGGAAGATGGCTGCAGGATCCCCTAACAAGGATTCTGTGATTCAGGAAACAGCGAGGAGGAGAAATGAAAATGAAATGATTTTTTTTTGTATGTGAGAGAATAATTTTTGCTTCATCTATTTCATGGTCTTGCTATACTGGTTCTTATAATATGAAACAAGAAAGGACAGAAGTTGAGCCGTACTATACATTTAATGACAAATAATAAGTACTAATACAACAGAGTTAGCATGAGAATGTCTCTATTACACTTGAGAGAACACATATTTAATAAAGTGTTATGCAACTGCCAAAATTCCATTTTTTGTTAATTTCTATCTACTTATTTAACAGTTATGCTGATAACCGTAATTAATAAATTCACAGTGAACAATAGGAAGGTTGTGTGGAGGGGTGATAAATGCCTATCCTCATTAATTAATTTTTTTCCTTTTTGTAAAAGGAACTTTCAACCAGCTCTAAGACACAGCAGTTAATCCAGTAAGTTTTATGAAATTAGCTCTTTTACTGTTTGCTGTACCAAGACTTCGCTGGGTCAGACTTCTGATGCAAACTGGTACAAATGGTGCAAACTGGTACATAGTGCTTGAGCAGTGTTTTGGTTTTCCTCTGGGCTACTGTTGAAATAACTTTGGCCCAAACCAAGCCTCCAGCCACTGGAGAACTGTAAGCCTTCTAGCAGACCTCAGCACCTGTACTTTGAAGAAAAGCACCTGTTGCAATCAATACCTGCCTCTACAGAAGGTACTATTAAGTTATTCAATAGCTAGTGAGCGAAAGCTAAACTGTTATAGCATGAGATTAGAAAGCAGGAGTCTACGTTAGTCACATATCTGGTCCACCACACTGGTTGTTTCTGTGGCAACTGTACATGTTTTCAAACTAGAAAAAGTTGGTACACATTTCTGAAACACAGGTAATTCTTGTAGATTAATGAATTCTGCTTCTATATTTAGTTTTGATGGTAAATTGATCATATTGGATATGCATATCAGAAAATTATTACAAAAATAGTTTTATTTTCTTAAAACCTTCTACACAGCCATCACTTTTACAAACTGACTGTTCAATGATTAGAAAAGGAGATAAAATAATAGATACTCATATTAATTTTGTTTCATTTACCTTTCCAAAGCACTGAAAGTACATTATCTTACAGAACAAACCACATTTTCTAAAGTATATTTACAATTTCAGAGATTTATTTGGAAATGACCCATGAAGAATCAGACACTTGATTTTTCTCTCAGGAGACCCACCACAACAGCAGGGGAAATCAGGTGCTCCAGATTTAAGGCTGGAAAACTCAAACCATTCAACCTTACGATCTTTGTTGAACATGCAAAGACTACAGCTTCAATATCACAGAATCACAGAACCATTCAGGTTGGAAAAGACCCTTGAGATCACTGAGTCCAACCCTCAGCCCTACTCTACAAAGTTCTCCCCTACACCACATCCTCCAACATCTCATCTAAACAACCCTTAAACCCATCCAGGGATGGTGACTCCACCCCCTCCCTGGGCAGCCTATTCCACCGTCCAACCACTCTTTCTGTGAAAAATTTTTTCCTAATGTCCAGTCTCAATCTCCCCTGTTGCAGTTTAAAGCCATTCCCTCTTGTTCTACCCATACTATACGAAATTTAACATGCAGCTCAAATCTGAAATAGAACTTTTGGTGGAGAACTTGTTTAATACTTCTATGATTAACTGTAAATGTAACTATTAATAATTTTCATGAGAATTGAATATAAAAATAAATTACAAAGTAATCAGTTGACCATTCAAGTCCACTTCTATTTCAGTGGGCATTTTGCCACTGTTACCAATGGAAAAGACTCATTCCTTAATTGTTCATCAAAGTCTAAGACTGACACTGACTAATGAATTTCTGTTATAAATCCAAGTGAAGTAACTAGCCATATACACATTACTTTAGTGATTTTCTAAAGATAAGGCTTATCTTCCCATGATCTATTAAAGAGCTTCAGAATTGGCTCAGAAATAAAACTTACAGCTTGTTAAATATAAAGCATAACTTGGCAAAAACCCTACTAAAGAAAATTTTACTCCCTTTAACTACTAAAGAAAATCATGCCACATTTACTGCTGTCTGAATATGGAGCATTCTTGAAAAACAAACAATCACCCCACAACAAAAAATCAACCCAAAAAAACAAAAGGAAAAAAAAAATTGGATTTGAAGAAATGTACAAACATATGCTAATTGATATTGACAAGACCACCTGAGAAATTTATCTAAAACTCCTCCGTTTATCATTTACACTTACAAAAGAGCAAAGGTGACCACAAGACTAGTGACTGAAGAGTATTCTTTCATTTTAAATCATTATTCTTATTTCTTCTCCAACTGATAAAGCAGGAACCACTGGAATCCGTACATAAATAAGGCATCCACACTAAGTGCTTAAATTAATTTTCCTATCCACATTCAGAATTAAAATATAAGATTCACTCTGAAAAATGATGAATCATGAACTTGAATTAATATTTACCATAAAAAACTCTTTGGTGATAAACTGCCTGGTATATTTCAGAACAAGAAAACTGAGTCCAAAAAGCAGTATTTGTAAAATATTCCTGCAAGAATTTTATTTTCAGCTTGGTTTAAATGATATTGTGATATCTGGCTGAGGAATCAGGGCAGCCAGAAGAACCATCATCAGAGCTGAGGCTTCCACAACACCAGTCCAATGTTTGCTTATATTTGTGCTGCATCTACAACAGATATACTCAGAATTACACCCTTTGTATTTGGCAAACAGAGCACCCTAGTTTGACTGGATTCTTACTGCACTGAATATCTATATTCATCTCTTGAGCTAAGGCCTAGCTGCACGGCCCAGCCTGCCAACACTGCAGTTTGGTCTGTATGTGGCATTTGCCCTCCTGTGTGACACTGTGGAAAGTCTATTAAAATATAAGAAAAATAAGAGCATTTTCAAAGTGGTAAAAACCTTAACATTGTAGTGAATGAAATGACAGTGATACCTTTCTTGCCTCAGTCTTGACTGACCAAGTCTGCTCTGAAAAATCACAAGTCTCCATTTGCAGGAGCAACAGTTGGGGGAAGAGTACTACCCATAGCAGAGGAAGATCAAGGCACTACTTAGATTTACTCCTCCCTCTCACCTAGCACAATAAAAGGGAAGAGATTTTTGCACAGGGCCACTAACATGGTTAGGGGGCTGCAGCAGATGTTATACCGGGAGAGTGTGAGAAAACTGTGGGATTTTTCAGCTGGGAGAAGAGAAGGCAGGATCTAAGAGCAGCTTTGCACTACATACAGTGAGGGTTGTAAAGAAGAAAGAGGGGCCAAGAGGCGAAGGTAACAAGTTGAAGCTAAGCTGTCATAAGAAAAAAGCCTTTCACAATGAGGGTCCTCGAGCAGCTTGCCAGGGAGACCACAGAATCTGTCCACGAGGATTTTCACAACTTGCCTGGACAAGCCCCTGAGAAGCTTTGAGCTCTGCCCCTAGCCTGGCTTTTACCAGCGGACTGCACTGTGGACCTCCCTTCCATACTGAAACTTTCCAGTATTTTATTCTTTTTAAAGGACATGGATTTAATTAGAAAAGAAATCCAAAAGCACAACAAAAAACCTGCTAAACATAGTTACTCACTTGGCCCATTTCAGGAAACAACAAAGGTATGCTTCCCAACAAGTAGAAGGATGTACTTTTTTTATTTGGAATAAAAGGATATAGGGAGCTCATATACCGTGTTGCTGGGTCATACTATAAATAAATTAAAAATCTATATACTAAACTGATTTCTTAATATGGCAAAAGAACTAAGTATTAGTTAAATACTTAGTTTACAATTAAAGTATTTAATATCCTTTGTAAGAGATTCATACTATGAATAACTTTAAAATCTATATACTAAACTGATCTCTTAGTATTTAATATCCAGTATTTAATATCCCTTATACGAGATTTCTGGTTTATGTTGATGTATTTAAACTACAATTCTGAAATAATTATTCAGCACATTTCAAATTCCATGTTTTTGTTACCAAACAAACAAAAAGCCTCTTTTATACAATTTCACCTGTATTTCCACTACTTTAACTGCATTTGGATTTACATGATACTTTATATATATGTTTTTGTAAGATATGTTAAAACATACTAAAACACTTTATACAGCATGTTCAACTATGCTACATTATAAAGTATGTTTAAACACAAGCAACTGTACAGAATGTACTTTCAAAGTAAATGTACCTTCAAAATGTCATTTTCCTTAGATAAATTAACATGTTCACCATGTAATCGAGACAAGACAGTGGTAAACTTGCAATGCTATGATATCAAAGTACCTTTAGAAGTATGAAAAGTAAAAGTATGAAGTCCATGTTTTAAACACCACAGCAAAAAGATCTGGGAGAAATACTGCCTGTTAAGAAATGGCTGTTGTCAGAAACAAAATTATTCTTGAGGAAAAAAAATCTTATCACATAAGATCCAATACATGTGTCTAAAAGAAAATACCAGACTACCAGACAGATACTGCAAAAAGAAGATTATTTATAAAGCCCTTATTCTTCAGTGTATTCCTCAGTTTCCTCCAAAATCACAATGGTCAAGGGCTGTTCCTTATAAGCTAATCCATAACTGAATACTAATAAAACTTCACAAAACAGATTTTTAGTAATTATTACGAAGTTATCAGCCTTTCTACTCACTGAGATTGTAACCCAATGAAACCTCAGACTATTAAAACAATCTTAAAAAATCCCAAAACCAAGAGCAAGGAAATTTTATCATCTTTTGAAATACAGTTCGTTAGCAAATCCCCTTATAGTATGAAGTCCACTATAATCCCTTTAATCAATACAGCTTTTAGCAATACTGGTTATTTGGTAATGGCTATCTGGAGCTGTTATACTATTTATTGTCACCCCCACTCTGACTCCATATGTGGATCTTGAAGGAAGGAACATTAAAACCAATTATAGAACAAATAACATGTTGATAATAAAACATAAAAATGTTATTCTAATGAGTACAGCACAAAGATCTTTTCTGAGATAATAAAACCAATTTATTTACTTTGAAAAATCAGTTCAGACTTTTTTGTCTGTGTGAATTATTGACAAAGTTCAACTGCAGTGTGGGTTTTTTTTAACAGAAGAAAGTTAACAAAATATAAAACCCAGTAATAGAATAGTGGTTTTATTTCTAGTTCATAAAAAATGGCAATAACTAAAGTTAAAATCAAACATGAACATACTGAGAAAATTAATAGAGTTAGTTTTTAATGTCAAAACTGAGAACTGGTCTATTAATTTAACAAATAAAGGCAGTCCTAAAATACAGTATTCTTCCCGCTGCTAACTGCAATGTAATTATGGTCTGAGTACTTCTGGTCTACCACAGCTCTATTTTGTAGATAGGCAGAACCTGCAATCTTACTGTATTTTATGATCAGGAACTTTTCAATGTTATACTTTAGGACTGCATATAACTAAACGAAAGGTAAATTAACTTTATCTATAATATTTTATTAATAAGGAATTGCTAACAGCTACATTTTGAACACAAACTCTATCGGTTACACATTACACACACATATAAAACACTGCAAAATTTATGCTGACAATTTGATTAAACAGCTTCTTTATGAGAGTTATTTGTACTTTCAAAAGTCGTGCTTGAAATTTTAGAACACAGCACCTACTTTTAAAGAAATAATGAAGTGCAATATTACTAAAATGTATTTAGAGGAATTATTGAGACAAACTAAGGAGGAAACCAATTATTGCCAGAAAAGATGCTCATTTATCTTTTTAGATAATAAAACCCCATAATAAACCATATGCATACATACAAAGAATTCTAAACATTTTTATGATTTTATGAGAAACTGTATAATGTGGTAACAGAGATAGCCAGAACTGGACAATGACTCAAAATTTTTTTTCAAAACAGATGTAACCACTATACAGGCAAAAAGAATACTTCCTATAGGAATGATTTAATTCCTATTTCTTTTACAACATTCTTTTTCACTTGTTTGTATTTGGGATTGTCATGTGTGAAAAGAAAGGGTGTCATGGATGGCTAGTACCAAGCGGGCAACTCATCCACGGACTTGGTCCCTTCCCTGCATTGCACAGTGAAGCAGACAGACAGACAGATGTGCCAGAGCTACAGCCTGGCTGAGACCCTGTAATAGCTGCAGTGGCCAGGCTGGTAACGCCCTGTGCAATGTTAACCTCAAATCCTCTTCCCAGACACTTAGGATGAAGGATACCCACTGCTTTGGGGCTAAGCCAAGCTCAGTCCAAATCCTTCCCCTTCAGCCTGCTGTCAGAGTAGTAACAATCGCACTGGATGGTAACATGAAAGCACAGGTGTTGTGTCCCAATTTCTTGGGACAACAACTCAGATTTGCCAATTCCCAGGTCAGGATTAAGGTGAAACAACACCAAGGATTCTTCAATTCACAAAACTCCACTTCTATTTGCTCATAACAGATATTGGCATGAAACTTTGTCAGTAAGCTTCGCAAACCCCTGCAACAAGCATTAAACTTACATTGACTAGTGGTAGATCTTAAACATACCCCAATAAACCTTAAACATGCCCAAACAAGACTTGCCTTATATGTGGACATACAGAATGAGAATGGGAGAGAAAAGGGGAGGAGAAAAAAGAGAGTGAGAATGACAAAAAGGAAGATTTCACCAGTCCTGGTTCCATCGTCGGTCCAGCCAGCCCAGGGGTCCAGTTCTGGTGGGGTGCAGCCACCCAGGGCTTTGACTTGTGCTCTTTTATAATTCCTTGCCCCTGCCCTGGGCAGGCACTTAGACTTGTTAGAACTAATTAGGCATTATGTGCAGTTTATGCTTCTATAATTCTTGCTTTCAGTACGTGAACAGTTTGTACCTTCAGATTCTTCTGGAAATGAGTCAGTGGGCTTGGGGGTTGTTGGGGAGTTACTTCCCCCTCCCTGCAGGTGTAACTTTCCTTTTGGCACGTGTGTTGTGAAAACAGCTTCTCTATTGGCTCTTCACAGAGTTGCTCAAGATAGGAAAGTTCAGCCTCTGAGAAGTGTGGTCCCACCTTCGTGGGACCCCCTTCTCTCGCTGCATCTTCCTGCCATTACCTGCATTTCCACAGAAACCATTTCCTTTACCAAAGTTTTTTATTGGATGTTTGAGACATTAACTATGGTTTCATCGGACCATCAGAACAGGTCCACCGCACACTGCAGAGCCCAGCTGACCTTGTTCAGTTGCCTGAGCGCTACTTTTCCCTTCTCTCTGTCCCTCGCTGTTGACACGTAGTACACCAAATAAAGAAGGCTCTAGCTCTGAGACAAGTTCTCTTTTCTTTCTTGAGTACCGTTTTTTCTCTTTCAGTGCACTCAGCAATATTCCCTACACTGCTGCCACTTCTTATTTCTCAAGCTGTCCTAATCTGCTACATGGAGTTGCAAATAATGAGTTGTATTTCTGGAGTGCTGTGCATCTTATTAATTATCTATGTCTTGGAATCAGAGAAAACATTCCTTTCCTGTTGGGCACAGCTGGAATTGAGAAAACTAAGATTTCAAAATTTAACATCAAAGAGATAGTAGGAATAGTCATCTACTGTAGCTTAAGAAATATCTGCTGCAGATACAGGTTAAGAGGTGTAGGTGGACCTGGATGCTTCAGTGGTACAGCTGACCACTTGTGTGGCTTCCTAAGCATGGAAGCTTCCTAAGCTACATGCCAAAAGTGCACATGCAGTGTAGGCAGCTATGGCTGAGGCAGCACAGAACAGTCCAGTTTGGATACTAGATGCAATAATGCCCTCCCTGTTCTTTAAACTTTAACTTTGACAAGCAGATGGGGAAACACTGGTTTATCTACACTAAGTGGTAAGAGCGTTTAAGCCTGCACTGGACACAGTCTGAAGGATTGAGGAGAGGTATGTTCTTGGGAAGTCATAAATCTGTCACCCAAGAACTCCCAGCTTGAATGTGAAAGTTCACATCCTGTCCCGTGACAGTTTAGAGGAAAAAAACAAACCAATCAAAAAACCCAGTCCCAATATTTGCTGAAATAGTGAACATTCAAAATCATAAGTTCAATGCTAAATTTGATTTTTTTTCTTGTACATTTCTTTATTTGATGTTACCTAAATTAAGCATCTAGGATTTCTCAAAAATGTTATTAATGCTTTCCAGAGAATAGTCTATTAAACAATCATTCTCATTTATCTTAATTTTGACCTTTCTTTCATACACTGTGACATCCTAACCAACAGACCACAGCATATAGAACTCAGAGCAGTATGAAACAAACTACAGAAAAAAAGGTTATTCAGCGTTTTAACTAGATGTTTTCCATCTTAAAATGGATACTTTTTAAAAAATAAATAGGTTAAAGGTTAATTCCTCCTGCTATCATACATTCAGCAACTCAAGTGCAGTGATTCTCAATGAGTATATATTTTTGATTCGATGCAAATACATAATGTATATAATCTTTGATTCAAATATACACTTTTTTATTCTTCATTTCAACTGAACATTCTCCCGTTAATCTTCTGAAGCCATACACAAGTATGCTATCCTTAAAATTAACTTCATATTCCTAGTAAGAACTTCATAGAAACATACCTTAACACTCTGAAAATGAAAGCTTATGAAAAGTTGATGGTCTTATCATTTCTCTTTCATGTTTTTCTTTTCATGACCACGGAAAAAGATTCCTGGACTCAGCATATTAAAACCACTAAAACGGCAATTAAAGTCCTGTTTCATCCGGTATGAATCTCTTCTTACACAAGTCATTAGCAACCTTAATTGCTAATCATAAAATGTGTGGTTCTAAAGAACTATGTCGGAGAAGCTGTGCTCACTTAGCTGAAGAGATGATTTATATCTTCATTTACACAGGTACAAAAATATATAAATTAATATAGTAAAATAGTACATTAAAGTACATTAAAGGATCACATCTTAGCCGATATTGTAGGTAGCTTTATGTCCTTGTCCTTGGATGAAAACAAAAATCAAAACCACAAGTAATTCCCACCCCTAAATCTTAAAACAGGAAACAAATTCACATGTTGTATCTTCTTCTTAAGGAAACTTACTATCTACAAGTTTATAAGGTAAGGTTAAGGACATAGACTTAAAAACAAAGCAAGCATTGCCACAGAACCTAAAAGATGTTCAACTCCATAAACATTTTTGTCATACCTTTTTATTCTGAACTGATTCAATATGCTTCAAAATTAAATGCAAGTGAAATAGTAGAAGTTAAGGTACTGATACAGAATATTCAATACTCAAGAAAGGAGAAGCTATCTTATTTGAACACTGATCACGATGGAACAGAATGGTCCTGAACTGCTCTGTTTATACATTTTGCCATACTGTTTTATAAAATATTGTGAGATTGATGGTATTTGGAGATATGTGTACTTCTTATGGACCAAAATATAAATCATCACAAATAAATAAGTAAGAAAAAAGCCCAAGTAAATTACTTGCTAGTAGCTCCAGGCAAAAAAGCAGCAAATAAAGAAACACTGATGCAAATATCCAGAGTATAAAAAGTCATGAGGATTAAAAGTCATTCTATTAAAAAAAAAATCCAAACATGGAAGTTGCCATACCAATTAAGACTACAGCAATTATGGCAGAATTTCATTTCTGAACTGAATTGCCAGTGAGTAAGTTACTACATTCTATAATTTTTTTCTGTAGTCAGGCAAGATCAAAATATTTGTACAGCAGATTCCAACAGAAAATTTACAATTCTGCCTCTCCATAAAGTCCATATGCTACCCACGCTTAGTTTGGTTTTCCTGACCAAAATTTGGCAATGCATTTTAAATGGCACAGTTTGTACAGCTCCAAAGTCACACATATTCCCCTCCCTACAATGACTTAAATTTTAACACTGTAGTATGAAAAGCTGAAAGCTCAGCAAAAAAGAAGAAAATCATAAAATTGAATATAATGAACCACAGGAACAAGAGTGTATCGAAACTTTATATATTTCAGACTTAAAGCAATTAGTATATTCTGACAAAAGTTATTTCACCCTGTAAATTGTTCTGAGTAAAATCTCATCCTGTTTTACAGAAAATATATATTGATTGCTGATGCAAAATGGCCTGTATATATAACTTAAGTATTACTGTCTGAGATACATAATTTTTACATTCAATAAATACATCACAATGCAGCAGCTACTTAAAATAGTATATTTTCAGAAGTAAAAAAAAAAAAATCCTAAACTTAATTCAAATGGAATATTGTCAGTATCTTAGGGATATAGGACTGAAAGAGGCCATTTCCATTATGTCGTTCAATCACTAACATCACATGAAGCCATATATAGGTGTTTAGTCCTGAATAACAAAGTTCTCCACTTGCCATGTCAAAACTCACAAAGCATTTGTGCACCTCTAACAGACTGAAGGACATCAATACAGAGAGCCAACGACTTGGCAGTGGAAGAGCAGAACCAAACCACCTTCATGAAGATACTGCAATTAAGGCCCAAAGCCTTATGTCTCTACATTGGCAGTGAATCTAGTAACTGAAATTTTCCAAGTCAACCTGAGAAGCCTCACAAAAATCAATAACTAATCCAAAAGTCCCTTCAATTCTGAGGACAACACCACTGTTCACATTAAGAAATCGCTTAAGCTTCCTTGGCGAGTAGTGCATGCAGGCACAAGAGCACAAAATAGGAGATCATACAAGCTGCACAGGTTCTCTCGATGTACAAAGACAACATCCCGCCCATCTCTATCCATTTTGTGGTATCTTAAGTGAAACATACATGAAATTGCCTTTCCTTTGTACCTCTTAGAAGAAATAATGTTCCAGTTTGAGAGAAGTTCCAAAAGTGCTTCCACAATCAGACCGAAGCATTAATTCAAATTAACACAATATAATTCAATTGTACACTATAATCTAAAGAATAAAAATATTCTAAACCAGTATAAATACCGTGCAAGAAACATGATTAACAACTGTGCTCAAGACATCTTTCAAACTGCTTGGGGACTACAAGAAGCCCAAACCAGGATTAATCTTACTGTGTCACACAATAACACAGGTTTATCAAGCTTTGTCACAAAATATATACTGTTCTTTACCTCCTGATATTTTACATAAAAAGAACTTGCTTCATCTAATGGTTTATAAATCAAAGTAGAACAATTTATATCTTTTTGATCATTCACCAAAATTATGTTATGATTTAAATCTTTACCCCCATTACAAAATGATCCAAAAGCATTCTAGAAACTAATTATACTCCTCAAGCTTTGTTTTACAAGATTAAATAAAATAAATTATTTTAATACTCTGCTAGGGCCAGTTCTTCATTTCACAGTCTACTGTTGTTGTTAAACATAATTCTGAAGAGATTACACAAAAAACCCAAACACATAATTCTCATGCAAGTCCCAGAGACTTGCAATTTTTCAAAGGCATATAGACAAAGAATATATTACTGAGACCATGGAAAAATAATTCTAAATGAGGTACATGGAAGCCCTAAGGTACATACAAATACCCTAAGGCCTTGGGATTCTAAGACAAAACACTAACACGTTTTATTTATATAATATTTAATTGCCTTTCTTACATATCACTATACTGATACAAATAGAAATCTACAAGTTCAGCTTTGATCAACCAGAATTTGAGATCAAATTTCTGTATAAGACAATGAATGCCTCAACTTTCATCAAAAATATGAGTTTGCAAACCAACAGCTGAATGCAGGATTTATTCTTTGCTTATCTACAAAAGAACAGCCTCCAGACACAAACATGAAAGAACTTAATGTCTTTTCAGTACGGTAGGCAACAATGGGCTGGGTTAATCTTTTCCGACTGCTGATTTTTAAGATTTCCAAAATTAAAGTCCTAAAACCGCTTAGGCCATGAGTACCTCTTCTTAGTAATTCTAGTCCATACATGTAAGGAAATTAACAAATTTATACTCTAAACCATCACAAAAATCTGCACGTTGAAAGCAGTGGCCCCTGTCGTGGCATCAATACTCAACAGGGCAGTTTGGCAGAGGAGCACTCTGACAATTGCAAATCAGCTCCAGATTGGTCATCAAAGATAAGCAAGTCAATATCCTTAATTTTCTACTATGTAAGGATAAATCTTACTAAAATAATGGAAAATCAATATGGAGAAATACTGTATTCATAAAAAATACTTTAGCATGTGACAGATGCTAATATTACATAAACTAAATATTAATGATATTTTGCAGTATTTCTCCCAGGTGTAGGGTTCTCACACCCATGTGGTTTTGTAAAAATTCAAATTACATTAACAAAAAGCTTGTGGCCTCCAAATTCAGAGAAAAGCCTCAAAAAATCTGTCTGAAGTGATTACTTAAAGACTCAAAACCACACATGAACCTAATGGGTTTTAAGGAAAACTTTATATCCAAATTGATTTTCTTCAGAGAACTAGGCTTTTGACAATTTTTTTTTTTTTTTATAAAACCATACCTTGTGAATAAAATGCCATTTTATTTAAATAAATGAACATGACCAAAAGGGGTTTAAGATTTCAGCCAAAACTGTAAAACATTTCTAGTGGAAAAGTACTTCAGTGATGCATTATGTGGTATAATGTAAGTGTTTGATGGGCTGGTTTGCCCACAGTGACTACATCTATCATCTGTTCCTTAGCAGGCAGATGAGAGAAGGAATTCCTGTATTTATCACAAAATCTCCAAGAGGAAACTATAGCACAGTGTGGAAGATGTGGCCTTTTCTCACAGAAGAGAATAAATACATCAACTACATGAAATATGACTGTCAGAGGTATATACTGCTAGCAATTCTGGTTTACTTTAATAGGCTTCTCTGCAAGCTGGCAATTCAGAGGCAGCTCTGTGCTATGCCCTGCCATCTTTTCTTGGGGGTGGTAATCTTTAAGAAAGGATGTGGTAGAGAACAACAGCTATTAAAGATTTCAAATGTCCTTGTTTAACCTGTTGTCCTATGCAGATCAGCATCTCAAAGTAAGCACATGTGTAAGAATTGTGATGAAAAAAAATTCACACAAAGCTTTAGTGACTCAGTTCCTGAGGACTGGATGGAACCATTGCTATTCATTCAGCTAACAGAAAGCAAATGCTGCTGTGCAGAAAATGAATTAGGATGGGATAAATAGGAGCTCTTACTATATTTGCAAAGGGATGTCCAATGCAAAAAACACAGAGCAAACAAGTTGTCATGAATTGTCTCACTCTTTATGGCAGCTGTAAGAGCTTACTAGGAGGCTACGATGGCAATAATAAATCTGCTATAATGGCATTTCTGGAAGAATTTTAAATCCAATTTGTTTAGAAGTGGATGACAAAACAATAGGCATTTTAATTCTTGTTATTTTTACTGGTTGCAGTTGCAATGAGACAATTTTGTTGTAAGAGAGTGAAATCTACATGCACCAGCATTTAGGAAACCAAAGGAAAGAACAGAAGATTGAAAGAAAGAAAATTAATCCTCCTCCACCTGCTTGTCTCAAAGAAAGGCATATGTCACTTCTTCCTATTATTCAGCTCATACTCCAAAAGCTTTTAGTTTCTCTTTGTTCTCTTATCAGTAGTTTTGATTGAGTTTGGTAGTCAAGTGTACAGGCTCCTGTGATTTTAGTCTTCTCCAGGGTTACACACTGATAAGGCCAATAATTGACATTGTTATGCAGCAGTTTCTGCTGAAGAAATAAACATGGAAAGAAAACAGTTTTCTTTGTAGAGAGATGTCTCCAGTGACAGCTGTGAATTACTAACTAAATGGAAGCCCTGCCAGTGTATTTCGTTTAGCAGGTCACTTAAATTGCTCAGGAAGAACAAGAGTTTTTTCTTTGTTCATGAAATCCCTTTTTATATTGAAATGGAGAAAACACAGAGAACCCTTTGTTTTATTTACTGAAAATAAAAACATTGGTTGATGAGAGAAAAATAGCTTATAGTAACCAGAAAGTGCTTTTTCTGGAAACTTACAGGACAATAAAATCAGATTTTCATTGTGTGGAAGATTTGATTTCAAACTTGGAAGGAAACAGCATCTCTGTAAAATACAAGCCATAAAGCAAGGTTTACAATCTCTTCAGATTATACACCCTGCATCACATCCTTCCTTTCCTTTAGCAGCAGTCAGACCAAACACAACTCTTGACAATGCGTGCAGATGAGAGGGGACCCAAATTTTGCAAGGTGTTCCTCCCAACGTGCTGGACTTGTATGGAGTCTGGTCTCAGCATACTTAAGAGCTGTAAAGCTCTGAACAGAAAACATACATATATTTCCTGTTACTTCATATAGGCTTCCAAGATAAGGAAGGACACAACTTAGTGGCAGAAAAAAAAATGAACCTGTTTTTAGAATTCGATTATATTATTGGTGACAAAAAAAAATTTTAAAATGAAAAAAAAGGCAGTGATTACTTGACAACTATTGAAGCCTTTTAACACAAGTTAAACAGTGCTTTTTCTCTGTAACTAGGCTTTACAGAGATCCAAAATTTTAGACTTATAGTTTACAATGGCAGTGTGGTTCTAACATTACATGTTGCTTACATGATGATAACTAAAAATTACTAGATATCAAAATGTTTAAGAGATAATTGTGTGAAGGCAAAAACATTATACATGTTTTAGAAATTAGGACTGCCATTTCAAAATTGTACTTTAAGGCCAATTCATTGTCTAATTGTTTTGACAGCTGTGAGAACTTCAGACATTTTCCGTATCTATACACAATAGCAACTGTGTATGACAGTGGAAGGATTATTTGTCAGATTCACAACACAAATTTGGGGCTGGTTCCTAGAGTCATAGTTGCTAAAGCCCAGCAAGATCATTACTTATCTTGGTCTGACCCCTTGTGTAGATAATAGGAACTAAACCTAAACCTTTTTTCTTTCAGGAAAAACAACTTGGAATCCTCAAGAGTTGCAGAATTTCATTACTTATTTTGTTAGTGTTTTAGGATTTTTCTCCTATGGAATTTCTTATATATTAATTCATCTATTGGTTTTCTTTTTGACAAAAATATTTCGAGCACTTCAGTTATCCTCTTTGAGCCCTCTCTATGTCTTTGACTTCAGACATGAGAACTGGATACAATATTACCAAAAAAACCCACCCCACTAAAAGGCAAAACAAGTTCTTATGTTCATTAATTTAAGGATCCAATTACTCCCATGTGCTACAGCATCATTCTGTAAGCTCATACCATAAGCTGTCAGCAATGTCCCCTAGGATCTCTTCAGAAGCCAAGAAGCCACACATACTATGCTACAGTCTCTCACTCCAGAGACATGACCTATTCTACTTATCCTGTATTTGCAAAAATTTTTCATTTGACTATACCAAAATACAGCTTGCTTGAAGAGGTCAACTAAACAAGTGATTCAAGACTGGTTTATGTAACTACTCTGTTCTCCTCACTTTGTCAGAATGGTAAATCTGCATCATCCACGTATTTTTCTTATCTGCTGTTTTATTAGTGGAAATCCTGAAAAAAATCATGCCAATTGCTGACTCACACAGAAGCTCACTAGACAAACCTCCTCTTGAACAGAATTAATTAAAAAATATTTTTTTAGTCCTGCTGGTGGGACATCATATTATGCTTTTGTTGACTGATACTGTTAAATGCTATTTAAAAGTAAAAAACAAAAACAAAGGGACCACAGTATGAAATAATTATCTTGCACATTTACACCTATCAGCCAAATACATAGTATCACTAAAGAATAAAATCCAGTTTGACTGTGTTGTTCTTTATCTAACGTAGATTCACTTTTCAGGAAAAAAGACAGAAATAGAAATGAAGCTGTTAGGAGTGACAGTAATGAAAAAAGGTTTCATATGTTGTTCTTAACTGATAGTAAGAAAATTGGGTATGTAACTAGGTAAGTAATAATTATTAGAAAAATACTAAGTAAAACTGATAGAATTTAATACTTATAATTAAAACTGTATCTTTATTATCTTCATGAACATAACAATATTTTCTTCCTACAGAGTCTTCTGAGATAGATAAACAAAAATTGTCACAGATACAAGGAAGAATTTACATGTTAAAGGCTTGCCATTAAAATTCATAAAAGAAAATAAAGCTATTTCTGCAGACAATATTAATAACTGTTACTATTATTATCTGGACACATTGTGGTCACTAGAAAATTGCAGTCTCTTTACAGTATCATTCTCTGATACCTTGGAGCTTCCCTATTTACAGTCTTCCTGAAAATCAGGAAAAGCCTTTGGATAGAACACTCAATCATACAACGATATCTACCCATGAAGAGAACAAACCCATCACTAAGAAGAGTTCTAATAAGCTGTAAGTTTTAGATACATTAACAAAATGTAACTGAGTATTCAAAATCTTTATGGAAGCAAAAATAAATATCTAAGACTATCCAAACAGCTAAAAATATCCAAAATAATTTTAACAGTAGTGGATTTCTTTCTGAAAAGTAAAGAAAATATAAATAAAAGTAATAAAATGTCAAATTCTTTCATTACAGTTTCACATCATGACCTACACTGTTTCACTTATTGGTAAGCGATCATGGTGCCACAAGGGAAATGATAACACGCTCAGCAAGACTTAAACAGGACGAGGCAGCATCCTTGCAGCCCCAGTGAAGCATGAAGTCAGTCTACTTATGATGACTGGAACCACTCCAACCCTAATGCTACCTCATTTACTTTCTAACATTCTGTTGAGATAGCAAAGTTGCAGTACAGATTTGGAAAGCCACAACAGTCCGTTGCTGATTCATGCTGTTAAATCATGCTGTTAGTACATTATACTTATGCTGCTATCACACTACTTTATGATGGGAGACTTCATTATGGTCAGAGCTGGAGCAGATGATGAACTACACATCAAGAAGAAACAACACTAGTGTACCTGCATTAGAATATATAAAGTCTAGACATCAGGTGAAATTAATTATAGTGATAAAGAAGCATTACAAGTTCAGATACAGTCCCCTAGAACTCTATTTCAATGATTAAACAAACATAGAGGCATGTTTAACCAAATGAAAGGTTTTGCTGTTAACCACATTAGGACAGCAGTTGAGACTGCATCAGAGTTATTATTTTCCTATGATCCAAAGAGACTGTCTTTAGCTGTGTGTCCTTTATATCTTCAGGAATTCTGTGGTTTGGATTTTCTAGTGCTTTTTATGGTGCAGCTTCAGCAACTCTATTTAGCAACTATAATCAAATGACTTGAGAAAGATTCCTAGGAACCTGAACAGCAGGAAAAGATAACTAATCATTCTCTTCTATAATTTCACCCTCTGGATACTGACAAGATTTTACTGGAAAAGCCCAAACTTCAAAGCCTCTAGATTTTAATACCTGATCTACTGTGAAATGGATAGCTCACAACATTTCTAGAGAAAACACATATAGATGTCATCTACATAATACACAGATGATATAACACATAACTTCAAAAACTAAAAAAAAATTGTTAAAAGTATAAAATATTTTGAAACTGGTACATCTTAGTCTAGTACCTAACTTGACTTCTAGCAGAGCATCAAAATCCTTGCGTTGAATATGATTATGATTTTAATTCAGAGTGAATGGGCCAAGAAAGAGGACCCATATTAAAGCTCATCAGAGCATCAGCTGCAAACATGACCCATCTGCAGTTTAGACACACTGTGACAGTTACTTTTAGCTAGTCTTCTAACTGCAGCTGCTCTTTCAATGATTTTGACAACTACAGTCTCTTCTCCTCTGTCCCCTCCTTGTATCCAGGGTTAAAATTCTCTTACCACACGCTAAAAAAAAATTATTATAAAATTTAGTATAAGCTTCCGGAAATATTACCAATAAACACAAGTCAATATAGCAGTAATCTGGGATGTTGTATGATAGCGCCACTGCTCTTTTGCAAAACGGACTGAGACAAGCATGCTTTAGGTAGATATATGTGAAAATAATGCAAGTAATGTGAATCTTGGTTTTGCACTAAATTTTATCATTTCAGTTAAAGGATCAGGGAGTTAGTTAGCAGTTACATTCACAGCAGGAGTGAATTTTTGTAATTAACTGTAGATTAAAACATATGAAATGAAAGCAAGCCCAAACACTAGAGACTGATTTTTTAAAAAATATTCTTGTATTTCAGGTTTCACAAATAGGAGGTAGTTAAGAGATGGAAGACATCCTGCATTCAGTGCAGGATGCTACTGGTATCTTTGAAATCCCTTATACTCTTCAGTAGGTTTTTAATGGTGGACATAATGTCAGTAATGATAAAGCACAGAATTCAACTGAGTTCTTAGATATTTTGAATGAGATTAACTTCTTTTCTTCTTCTGTGAAAATAAAGATTTTCTATATAGAATCATATGAAGAAAAAGGTGTCATTAATATGTTGTCACCTTTCAAAAAAGAACAGAAACTTAAGAGATTTTCCCATTAAAATATTGTGAATTAGTGTAATAGCTCATATCTCACTTCCCAGTTGGTCCTTATTCCAACCACTCAACAATATTGTGCATTGATCACCTGAAGAAACCTTCTATCAAAAACTTTGTATTTTAATTTTTAATTTTGATCAAATCTTTAAAAAAATTCAGTCATGTAATTAAAAAGAATATAATTTTGGATACTGAATTTCTTTTGCTGAATATCTGGACTTTAGTTGCTCTGAAATAAACTGGAATATACACGATACACATAGAATTACTTAACATATTTTTAGATCATGTTATTTTTCCTTAAATTAAATCTATTCCATATCTAATTCTCTCCTCTCTAACTCTGTAGAAATGGGCATTACAAAATAAATGATAAAACACATTCCAATTTCATGTTGCCAGCATTAGCCATTTTCTTTTGGTCAACTTTCTCAATTGTGTTGGTATTCATCTCCATTACTTTTAGCTGAATTAGTTTCAGTATAATTTGTAGACACACTGATAGACTGGCATTACTTTTCTACACTAAATGTCCTCTATTATGTAGATATTTTTATCCTAAGGCTCAAATTAAGACAGGCATCTTTACTGAAGACAAAATACAGTAATTCTGCAATAAAGACAAACTCAATGTTTACTCTGAGAAAGAAGTAATTATGATGAAGCCATTCAAGATACAGCACAATTGTAATGTAGCAAAAATGAAATCTGGACCGATAAGAACATTCAATGGAATTTGCAAGAATCAAAAATCGCCTCCAGCTCCAAGAAGTGCACTGTTCTTTTAAAATGTGATAATTCAAATGTCATGGGAAGTTACACATTATGTGCTTTTTCAACACACAAATCATAGTTGGAAGGTATATAGATGAATACATTAAAAAGGACAGTTGTGGTTTTTACCACATAGCATAGATAACCTTTTCTGGTTTGGATGGTTTTGGTTGGGCTTTGGTGTGTGGGTGGGGTTTTTTTGTGTGTTTTTTTGTTTTTTTTTTTAAACATGAATGGAGATTTTATACCTTTGAAGTTTTGCCAGTCCTAAAATTTCTGATTGCAATTTCAGTTTCTGTTTGTAGAAAGTCTTATTGGGTTTTGATGCTCACTTAAGATCAGCTAAGAACAGCATATCCAGAATGAAACAGTGCTTTAAAAACAGGGATGATACCAGAATAAGGATGTAAAAACCTCAGCTCAGCTTCTCCATCTCATTTTCTGCCAGAATTTTATTATGCAGTATTAACAACGATATGTGTTAGCTTCAACTATAAAATAAAAAGAGAAAAACCTTCACGTCTTGGTAAAGCACTCTGCAAATTATACTTGAATTGCTCTGCATATTTGCAAAACATTTTTGGTTTTGAAGCCTATTTATTGAACTTATATTTTATTGATTCTTAATGTGCCCAAGTGAATATGCTTTGAAAAGAAGTATGACTGTATTTATGTAACAGCAGCATGCATCTGGATCCCTGAGGTCCTACTCAAAATATTCAAAAGACTATGCCTTTTTTCTCTCCTTGTACAATTTAACTCTTTGACAGTAGCTTTTAGTAAAAGTGGTGTGTTGAATTTGTCAAATAACTCAACTGAAGCCAAAACTAAATTATTATTCTGGTTCACATAAAGCAATCCAAATACCTGGAGGATTATCAAGGATCTACTTTATGGATAAGTGAACAAAAATCAGTCCTTATTTTTGCATCTTTCCTGAAGGCTTATTAAACAAACTATATTTTTAATACCCATTGTATTTTATGTATATACTTTTCATCATATTCTTTTTTTCTAGAGTAAATGAAATGGAATTCTATAGCAGTTCTGACATTGATCTTTAGATGCAATGAGAACTAAACCATTCCAGCTTCTCACTTACATACAATTACAAAATTGTGTCAAAACCATAATTTTAAAAGTTTAGTAAGTTATTTAAATAAACTTATTGACACAATGACTAGATTTGTTAGAGACTGTCATGAGTCCTCTGTCCATAGACAGGTTTTGTTCTCCTCTTCATGTGTGATTATCTCTTAAAGAGTTGGGGGAGGGGTGTGTGTGCAAAGTTTCCTACCACCCTGATTTTGATTAAGCTACTGATTTATGAATTCTAGGACAGTAATACGTTTTCATAAATTTGGATTCATTGTACTGTTTTCACACGAGGAGCATTAATGATATGTGTTTTTCTGAACACTACAGATTTGCTAACCCATTTTGCCCTTATCTTCTGTAGTTGAACATAACAAAACTGTGGATCATCTTTATCTTGGAAAAAACTTTATTAGTTTGTTGGGTTTTTTTTTAAAAAAACTACCACCACCTTGTATAATATCCTAATAATGTGGAGAAATATAAAATACATATGGGTACAGTTACAGCTGTAACAATCTACAGTGCTGTTTAAAAAACCCAAACAATGAAACATGTAACCCACATTAGAAAAAGCATTGTAAAATTATTTTCTGATCTCAGTCAGATGACCATGAGTTATTTGCAATTCTATTAAACTGTTGTAAAATAACAGCTATATAATTTCATCTTACTTTTTGTAATCACTTCTGAGTCTTTTATTGAGAAGAATAATTCAGCATGGATTACCATTAGATATAGTGACCAAGACAGAAACTTGTAGAGCTTCTCAAATCACTTTATATGATTGTCATAGGTCCAGTGAGTGACACATATCATTTCTGCTTTGCAGTTTAGTCCAACAACACCACTACAATATGCTACAAAATACAGCATCAGTTAACCACAGCAACATTTTGTCCTTTCCAGATTTTCAGAATATACAGACTTGGGGGAAAAAAAAAAAGTCCAAGTACTGCTCTTCACCGCAGGAAAAGTGATGTTATCCATCACTAAATATCTTATGAGTGAATGCTTTAGGAACTTATCAGAATATATGGACCCAAAAACTAGAGTTTCTAAAACAGTGTTCATAAAGAAACCTTTTTAAAAACAATGGTTACATTACATCCAGTTCAGGACAGTCTCATTCACTCCAAAATTTTAATTTGTTATTTATTTTTGTTGATATATCTGGGTCTATTTATTGAGTGCCAGTTCATTCTGCAAGGACAACCTTCAACAAAAACAATCAAGTAAGGGACATAAAGTCGTATTAAACATTTTCCTGCACTTACAACAACAACACTAATGAAAACAATAGAGGGAAAAAAGCACTTAATCTAGCACAAATTTCACCAAGCAATTTCCATTTTAAAAATTGTAATTAATTCCTGGGGCAAATAGGAAAAGCTGACCAATGGCATTGTAAGGTTAATGGGATCAATATAATCACATTCAAAATATGCAGTTTTCAGGGAGTAGAATGAAATAAAGAGTTTGGCAAACTGCAGAACTTTGCAGATATGTAATGAGGTAGTCAGCACTACAAGATTAAAGTGTTAGGATCCTACAGGTTTCATGGTACCCAGAGTTTGAGAAAGAAATTATTACTATGCCACTGTTACTGGAATGCTCTCTAAAGCTCCAGATTCAGGTAACTCTCCATGTCCTCTGTTTTTTGTAATCCTCTATATTTCATTCCTTGAGAAACCCTGACTCTGAAGAGACTATTATAGTAGTCAAGGACCAAGTGATATGTTGGTAATACCTTTTTTTACGTTGCTCTGCTAATTAGTGACTATATAAAATGGGTAGTAAGGGAAAGGTTATACAATAAAATACATTAAATCAATTATTGGCAAGAGTATACAGAATGCATACTACGATTTTACGAAATAACTATAAGTAAAATAAAAATACACTCAAATGTTCACTCAGTTACAGTAGTGGGATACAATTCACTACTAAACAAGGGTTAAATGTAACATGTTCAGAAGTAGAAACTAGGCATCTTATTATTTGTACATTTGAAAATAATTTTCCTATTACTACTACATGGATGTGATTTCCACCAAAACCATATTGTATTCAAAGCTATAATACTAAATTCTTTAAACTTGAATAATAGTAATTATGAAAAAATAGAGCTGCACACAAAGGCGAAGAGATCAGGACTCTTTCATAGTCAATAATTTCCCCAAAGAATGAATGCATGCCAAATAAGCATATACCTTTTCTTTCCCATGAAAACGTTCACAATTTAAAGGTATTTTCAAGAAATATGGATTGTATAAACACAATGCTCCACAGTTTTTCTCCATACAAGAGTAAGTTTTATAAGTAGAATTATGTTTAATATCTCTTTCCATCTCCTCAGCAGACTCCACTGGATTTGCTCCTAGAGGTTTAAGAGCTTTCCTTCTTCCTCCTTACTGACAATGTCTCTGGTAACAGTGAGCACAGAAAACAGTATTTGGGCTTGCAAAAAGATATTAAAATCTTCAAGGAAATCTTCAAAGATTATTCAATATTCAGACCACTAAATGTAGACATTTAACAGATTAATTCTAATTTCTGCTAACGCCATGGTCCTTTGTAATTAATAGAGTGAAATAAATATTTGCAGAGGGCAGGGGGAGACCAGAAGTTACTGATTCACACTCATGTCTTTCCACTGACTACAAATGTAATTTAAATTGACTTTATATCTAATTTAGACCTGGATCACAGGATTGGGTTTGTTCCATTAAACCTTAAGCTTAACTACATAACATAACTGTGGTGGTGCAATTCTTACCCCTCCCTGCCCTCCTTGTTGGGCTGCTTGGTGCCAGGTGTGATTCCATCCACATTCCCCCAGGCTATACACCAATCTGTGGAGATAAGGACTGATAACCTTGACGAGCCTGGCTCTTGCCCCTCCCAATTGCTTGGAAAAGGTTATAATGGCCCATCATCTCCTGATGGCCTGGCACACTTGTGCCTGGGATGTGATCAGATGGAACAATAACAGGGTTGCATGTTACTCAAATTCTTGTGCAACTGCCAGAAGGCACCAGATAGTATTTGATGAAAGACAGTTATCTTGGACCCTATGAACTGTGACCACCAGAGAGACCCTTGGAGCTCTCCTGGATCGCAGTGGGCCTGTGACCAGCATCTCCCCTGAGTTGGGACACCTCTCAGGTGTCATCTGCTCCAGACAGAAGGCCAGGGCAAAGTCCCCCCGCTCGAGTCTCAATTATTACCCATTGAGGAATGCCAAGGCATTGTATTTGCTCTAAACTCGAGAGGGAAATTTTCTTTGAGCTAGCTTCTATTTCACCTGTTTATTGGTGTGTATGTGTGGGTACGTACCCTTGCCCTTGTTCCTGTGTGCTTGTCCCTTTTGTGTTCAATTTTACCGAATCCAAACCCATTCGTTCCTGTATGTATATGTCTGGTTTGTGTATGCGCATGTACATATGTGTATAAATTAAGGTACCGTTAAGTAAGTTAATGTGAATATTGTCATTTTAGAACCTGAATAAGTCGCTTTTCTTTCTGAGTTATTTTGTATTGACAAATAGTTGTTAGTTATTAATAAATCTAGATTATTTTTCTAAATCATTACCGTGTCAATACTTTCATCTGCGACAGTAACCCATTCTCCATCTAACTGAGCTCTGTAATATGAATCATATCTATATATAATATTTGTACTGAACTATGCACCTGGTTAACATCTTTGTTACTTAAAAGATTAATATTTGAAAAATAAGGAAGACAAATATTAGCTGATGTCACACATAATTGATTTAGTAAATACAAATGACTGCTTATTTTTTCATATAGCTGCTTTGTTTTTTTTAAAGAACAGAGAAAAAAGTAGTTACAACTTGGTTGTACTAATATATGGTATTACAAATTCAGCTGTCAAATACATTAAATCTGTTGTCAAAGATTCTGTTCTGCATGAAGGAAGGGGTAGAAGTTAATGAATTGCTGTGTATTGCATGTGAAATCCAAGCACAAAACTGCAATTTCAGTGTTCACACTTGAACCTTTTAATTTGACGCATTATCTAAAATTGCAACGTATTCCCTGACTATCACAAAAGCAAACTATGCAAATAGTAACTTAATTTGGAACTAGAAAAACACTGTGTAAGTGCAGATTTCCAAATGATATGAACATTTACATGGAGGAAAAAACACAGTACTCAGTACTATATCCCTTCTTGAAGATTTTTATAAAAATAGTAAACAAATGTAATGAGTCAAATATGTCTCCAAATTGTTCTGATGGGTGACATAAGACTTCTTAAGACCCTTGCTCTTCAAGCATACTCCCCACCTACTTGCAAGAAAAAGTAGCTGGCAATCACTGGAAAACAAGTCCCTGTATTCTTCTTACCTCTTACACAATTCAGCTAAAAATAGCCAGTGCGGCTTTTACAGTGATATACCTGTTCCCTTTAAGATGTTCTCAACTAATGTGCTGGGTAAGAAGGCACATGTTACTATATCCCAGCACCCTGATTTTCATATCCTTCAAACTCCTGAATAATAACAGTAATAATAGTAATAATAATCATCAGGTTAGGGTGAAAATGAAAATAGTTAGTAAATATCAACATTCATAATAAAGAGTACAATTAAAAATATTTATAAAAGATGAAAAAAAAAAAGAAAATATATTTATTTTACTTATATCAATAGTAAAACCTGAAGACCTTTGTCCTGTTTCTTACCACCAAGGTTCCACTTTTCTACTTTCCATGCTGCACTCCCAAGAAGGTAAGTCCTACTGATATAGTATGCTGGCCCTGTAGAGCTAGTCTCCTTCAGCAGGGATTTTGAAAATTTTTCTGTTTTGGCAATCCTATTTCAGTATAAATGATTCTTTAAAAAAACATATTCTCTAGAGTAGAAGATGGGTCTGTTAAAAACTAGAGGGATCTCTCAAGATAAGTCACTGATGCAGTAATTCGGTATTTACCTGTTTCCATAAGCAGCTAAATCTAATACCAAAGGACTTCTACGTTTGCCCAGCTGCTTTGAAGAGAGCAAGACTTAATTTTCACTGACTCCTGATTTATCTGATATTAGATTAGTTCATAGTACAGAGTAACTTCTGAGTTTCAGCAGCAAATATATATATATATATATATAAAAGCTACTTGCAATTCAATATCATTGTACTATAACTTGCAATTTTACTATGTACGCTGTTCCAAATTGAGGAGTAACTATAACTTCTGGGAGAGGAAGCTAGATAGAAAGAGCGCAACAGAAAGAGATGTGCAGATTTCAAATTCAGATACAGACCCAAAATTTGTCTTACTAGAGGTAAGTTAAATATTATTTTTTAAAAGTCAGGCATGAGTACTGTATTATTGCTATAAACTCTCGGGCTACAAACTCAAGCAAAAGAAAGAAAAAGAGATGACTTTAGGTATAAAAATATGCCCATTGCTAGCTGAATAAAATACAAATCAAAAGTCAGGGTTTTTTTGTTTCTTTGTTTTGTTGGGGTTTTTTTTATTATTACTGTTCTCAGCTTTGCACGCTTTTGAGGAAAAAACAACGTATAAAATAGGCAAAATAGGCCTACAGTCTCATCAGAAGAAAAAGTATTACAGAAAGCCACACTGATGATTCAGAGATAAGAAAGGGTAGTGTTGGGAGTTTTATTTCCTTTTTGATGCTTCTTACATAATTTTTAGCGCACTATATAAACTGGTCAGAATCTTTCAGTATCTTTCAAGACAGAGGGCAACTCTTCTTCCTAGTACAAGGCAAGCATCACTAATTTTTCAAAGTTCAAGGAAGCGTGACATACAGTCTATCCGTCATTTTAGTTTAATATTAAAATCTTGTGATAATTTCTATGGGATAAAACCTGTATTTCTAAGACTGTATGATAAAATGTCTCTGTGTTTAATTTACAATATACTCATATGTGGTGATCAAGTCAGGATATTCATGATAATCAACAGATGCAGAGCTTTTGATGAAGCCGAGCAGGCTTGTTACCAGAGTAGTTAAATTAAAACTGCAAGAGCTGAAGTTGGACCAATGGACACACCTGATGTTTTTTCTCCTATAAGACTGTATTTAGATGTGATTTTTACTAGTCAGTCTCATTCCCTGTTGATTAAGCTCTTTGCATGCAAAAATAATGTCAGTTATTTTATTACTGTAAATCGGCTCTTCTGAATATAAATGATACAACAGTGCTAGATCCCAGTCATCTACTCCCAGTACTCAGAGATTAAGCAGCAGCCTCTTTAGATTGCTATGAAGTTGAAAGTCTAAAAGAGCAGAGCTTCCAGTTTCTTGCAACAAGTAACAATATATTGAATGTATTCCAAAAGTGCTCAAAGCAGGGAGTAAAATCACAGCACTGTTAGCAGTCAGGCTCTTTAAAGTTAGAAATATTTCCATATTTACAGTCTTAACTCTTTACAGGTTTTGATACATTCCACAGAAAAGACCCTGTTAGCTTCTATACACAGAAGAGTGAGGGCACAGGATCGAGAACCAGAAAACCATCTAATCATAGAGTTTACAGGGAAGAGGAATAAACACTCGTCTGATCAGAAAACCAATCGGTTCAGAAACTTTTTTTTAAATTGAGAAACATTTATTTTTACTGCAGTAGCAATGAGAACTAAATTTCTAGCACAGTACACACTAAGAAAATGTATTTATTAGTTACGCATCATATCACATGAAGTGAGAACTCCTGTAATTTAATGCAGATAAAGTAACTTTAAAACCTCACATTATAAACTAGGGATGAGATCACAAAAGATTAAAGAAACCTGTATTACTGTAGTCGAGCATAAACAGATAATATAAAATCATGTTTCTGATATATGTTTCTATAGTAGGTAATCACTAGGAAGAATATCAATATTAAAATTTTAAACTAATGTCTGTTACTCTTGCACTCAACAGTATGAACTGAACTTGTCTTCCAAGCATCTTGTTATTCAGTTGCCTCTGTAACCATCTACTAATTCCATTCTTAGGGTGCAAAGTTGCGTTATTTAACTTGTGCAGCCCTAGCAAATACACACTCTGACAGGTGTATAGAATCAGATTTGTCTTTCTTTAAAACCTTCTATTTCCATTGATTTTAGCTCACATACAAGAATCTACTTTCACATGAAAACATTTATTTTAAAAGTAAAATAAAAAATAGAAATGTAACAGTCCAAAACATACTCCTTTGTGATTGCATACAAAGTCTGCAATACTGTAATGAAGAAAACTGACAGACCAGTGCAAGAATGAAATATAGAGAGAATTTGCTTATCACCTATAAGTACCTGGAAAACATATATAGGGAAGAAAACCAAGCATTTTCAGTAGCTCCATTTTTAAACTGTTCTGATCATTTCAGACTTTCATGTTAGATATTAATATCACTTAATATAGGTGAGAAATCCTCTGCAAGAAAGACAATCTGTTTTGTTTGGGTTTTTTTTTAAATTTGACATTAGGCCTGAAGTAACACAAGCCAGTAACCTTTAGATGTCAAGGGTTCACTCATAAAAACAGAGCACTACTACTCTTTTTCAGAGAATAGTATAAAGCTTCAGGAACCTTAGAACCTAATAGACAGAAAACAGACCACAGGTAGAAAGAATTGCCTTCACACCCCAAAAATGCTGACAAATATGAGGAAAAAGACTAAAAGGGCAAGCTCATGTGCTAAATGAGACTTGAAATATCAGTAGTGTATTCTTACCGTAAATCAGAAAATATTACCCTGAGCCTTCTCTTATGAAAAAAGGGGGCAGATTATACAAGTGAGCTGAGATTTAGGAAAAGCGGTAGGTAGCAGTGAGCCTTCTAACCCTGCACTGATTCTAATTAAGTGATTATTAATGAGGAGAAGAAAGGCAAAACAAGCCAAAGGTATTGACAGTGCTCACTCCATCACTAAGCTAAAGATACACTTCAAAGTCACCCTGTATCTGCTTTTTATTCAAATGCAGGCACTGTGAAACGTTTCACTATCCTTTGAAACAGGCATCCATCTTAAAACTAAGATGTACAAAACCTAAAATTTAATCTAAGAATGAACGTGACAACAGCTTCCTAAGGTAAAAAAATTTACATAAATAATAACAATAAAATTTTATTGATCAGATGATGTAGAAAGATGGTGGTTCACATTATTATCTGAACTAACATTATCTTGTAATACTTCACCATAACTAAACATTTGAAAAAAATAAGAGCATTCATCTAAATTTTAATAGGACGGACAACAGTGCACACATTTATTTTGTTCATGTGGTCAATAAGGCTCACTCTCTAGTATTTATATAAAATAATGATTACAGTATCATTATTTTAAAGATTACATAAATCAGAATAAAGGATAGGCACTACCCTGAAGAATATATGGCTCAAGTATAAAAGAAGGGACAACAAATTCAGAGAAAAGTAAAAAGAAGCAACAAAGAGCTAATCAATGTGACTGTAAGTGCTATTAATATACTCAAGCCTACCTGTCAAATCTATTCTGGATATTGCAGAAAACCAGAACTTTTTTAAGGCTTTAGAGGAAAGTAACTGAATATCTGCATTAGGTGCTCCATTTAAGTAAGACAGTCAACCTGGGTGATAGCACTGATACTGTCTTGCAAGCTCAAGTGCGTGATGAGGATGTCATCACTAGCTGATAAACTGGCAGTCAGCATCTCAACACTGAATATGAGATGACATGAAGGTGTTAGCATTAGTCCATTAAAGGCCTTGAAAGAGAAAGCGTCTGAGTTTTCCTTGGTGCTGTAAAGGAAAGGGAGCTAAAGGAGATGCAAAGCAAGAAAAAATGATGGACTGAAAAATGATCTTTACAGCTTCTTTGCAGTCTGGTGAATATAAATGAAGCAAAAATGCATTTGTCAAAGCCAAAGAAAAGGACATTGCAGTAATAAAGAAGTGAGTTGATGACAGCATGGGTGAAAATGTCTGTTAAGAAAGACAGAAAAGCTTGTATCATCTAGATCATGAAGAAGAAAAAATCTGCAAGACAGATTCCTTACCACAACATATTGAACATATTTTTATAGCTCGGCTATGTCAACAAGATAACTTACTTAAATGGAAAATTTGGACTAAATCTCTAACAGTGAAACCTGTTATCGGTCCAACATTACTATTAGCTTATATTCAGTTTGACAGATGAATCTAGTTCCTAAAGTCCTGTTTCCTTGAAAATCTTTCAGATATCTTGCACGACACCATTAAACTCAACAGCCATATTTTCTACCAATATTTTGATTCTAAATATGTTCAAAGTCATGCTTGGATATTTTATCATTTAACAGTATCATCCATTCACACCTCTCAAGAATTCAGGAGAATTTTTGAATTATGGCTGTAGTTAGGAAAATTAATAACAATAAGTCAAAGTTTAAGACATGCTGATGAATAGAAAGGTTTTTATTACTTTTGCCTTTAATTACTTAAGCTTAGAGAGTAGAAATTAAAAGAATTTCACATTTTGCATTCACATCACAACTAATACTTTATCACATTAACAAACCCATTATATTTTTATCTATATTAAAGTTACTGATTTTTTTCTTTTTTAAATCTGACACTAGTATGGAAACAGTGAATTAACACAGAACATTTATACAATCAACAAAAAATATCATAAGCCAAGAATGACCTGTTCGACCCTATAAAACATCATATTGGTTACACAGGAAAATCTGAGTCAGGATTAAATGGTCTTCCACCTACTGTCTGCCCGTGGTGTTCTCTGTTCCCCTACATGTGAAATTAAAACTGCTAAAATCTGAAGTATGAATAGAGCTAGAGAGCCACCCAAAATAGCTTTCTGTACCTGGGTTTGTGAAGCATCCTGTGGAGGTAAAGAGGACTCCGTCTCTCTAAGAGTGGGAACCATGACAATAACAAGCTCTAAGTATAACTGAAACAATACTATTCTTTTCAATAATATTAATATTTGCATTATACATAGGCATGAAATATTTAAAATATCTAGCTGAAAACACAGCAGTATAGTTTCACTGCTATCAAAAAGTGACCCTGGGAAATTTGAAAACTGAATGTAGTAATTTTTGCCCTTATTACATAGCATTGCACCACATAGCTCATTGCATTAAATAGCAAATTTTAAAACAGGATCAAAGTTTACCAGTAAGGATACTGATACCTTTGTTAAGCAGGACAAAATGTAAGCAACTATAAACTCCTAGCTAAATAAAAACATTTGACATTTCCCCCCTAACTAGCTTCCTAAAATCAAGTGTTTTCTCTTGGGACACTGCAGATTGAAATAACTGTCCTTTGTTCTCCAGTGTACTGTATTTTACAGTAGTCACACAGGAACAATTTATAAGGACATGAAATGGACAAGTGGCATGGAATGATCTGTGGAAAATCAAGAGGTCCCAGGTTTCACAAGGCAGAAACATGGGACAACTTCTACAAATAATGGTGTAACTTCTCTGGATTTATATATAAAGCATCACCTTTCTCCTCAGTTGTCCATTGCTAAAACTTAGCCTGAAAATCACATGTTTCAGAGGAGGTCTACATTGGTATCTTATACTTGACCAAATAGATGGCAGTGAGAACAATAACTTGTTCAAACAGATTAAAATGAAGACAACTTCTATCATGACTTGATTATCATCTTACAGTGAGAATATTATTTTCTTACATTCTTTCAAACATTAAAAATGTGGGATTAGTGTCATCACAGTTTTATATGCTTTGTGTTACAAGTTTGTATATACCTGTTTATTTATATACATGTATACCTATAAAATATATACACCTGATATTTGAACATTTGGAGGCCCGAGTTGGAACATTTATTTCTTCCTCTAATTCCTTCATCAAAATTTATTTCTGTCAATACCATAATATTTAATTTCATAGATGTAAACCAAATACCAAGTAGTTTTCAGGTTGTATCACTCTGTAGTATTAGTCTAGCCAGCCTAACTCCTTTCTTTGCAATTTTTTTCTCTGCTATACAATACACCAAAAAAACCCTAAACAAAAAGACCACACAAGCTGTCTGTAATAAGGAACTATTATCATAGAGGGCTGAACATTTGGTGTAAAAATCTATTAATTAATCTGTTCATATTGATGTCTCTAGGATATTTTCTACCCTGCTCATTCTAAACTTGTAAATAGAACAATGACAGGGTAAGTCACCAATTTAAAAGCATTGTGATCAAAAGAAGGAATCTGAAGATAAAGGAGTGAGTTACTCCAATTTTGTATAAACAATGCATGACTGGTTAACGTCAAAAAGATTGATAGGAGGGGATCATTCTGCCCCAGTAGGAACCACAAGATATATGGTTGTCTGAGAAAAAAAATCAGCAGTAACTGGGGAAAGGAGAAAGACGGTGGTGTGGGGGAGACTGTGACCACCAACTCAATTTAAGATCAAGAAGATGTGCCTCCCCTGCTTTGAGTTTGCACAGAATTAAAAGACACTGTAACTTTCAATCGAGACGAGGCACGTTGTTAACCAATGAAGGACAAAGTGATAAGAAACTAACCAATGGTCATTACCGTAAATGAGGGTTCATGTAATCTGAAGTGTACAAATACATTGAAGTTCTTTTGTGCAGTGTGCTAGCTTTGTGGAATTACCACCTAGTACCCCAGTCTGCGCAGACATGGAATAAATAAATACCTCTGCTCTGTGTGTATATTGGTGTATTGCACACCAGGTAAACGACCCCCCTTGAGAGACAACAATATAAGGAAGAATAAACATTATACTTTTACTGATTGCTTAGGCTGCAGCAAGACATACTTAAAAGAATGGAAACAAATATCAAAAGTAAAGATCACTTTCTATTGTCATCCTGTCTTTAATATTACTAATAATACACTTCATCAAGTAATAAGAAAAAAGTATTGCATAACCAAGTGCTTTAAAACTGGTCTTTGATTCAAAACCTGCTCAGGGTCTCATATGGCACATCATCACATCTGATGTTCTGGGGAAATTATTCTGCCTTAAAATTCCTGTGCTGTTTTTAATTCTACTTAAAGAAAGGTCAAACAGGCATGTAAAAGAAGAGTGTGAGTTCTCACAGCTAGTACTAAAGAACCAGGCCCTCTGATTTACAGTTTCTCTCTGTCATATGCAGAGAAATACAACACACAATATGCAAAAGAAATTACTGGATGCATGTTTTGATGATTCTTGATACAGTTTACAGAACAAAAAAAATTCAGTAAAAAATGTACTATAGCTATGACTTCTCAGTAATGTGAATTCAATGCAATCAGAGTACTCCAAAAGCACATGCTGAACTTCCCAATTTTCTGAAGTATTTTAAATGCCTATTACTTGAGCTACTACTTTGAAGATCTGTCAATGCTCTACAGCTATTATTAACAAAGCAGAAGTATAATGGGTTTTATTCTTGCCTGTGGGAGAGAAGCATTATTGGGAGAATTGATAACACTTTAGTCATTTTACAAGGTTGTATTACACAATAAAGAAGGCCAAGTCTTTTAGTGATAACGTATGATAGTGTTAAAACTAGCACTAGTCTACAGATCCTTAAAATTACTAATTCCATTTCTGTATGGTAAATTAAATGTATTCCAGTGTGTTCCTGATTTATGTACTTTATAGTCTAGTTCACAGAGCCTATAAAGACATTAAACCATAAAGAAATGCATTAATTAATAAGTAAACAAATATGAACATACATAAGGAGAACAAAACAAGTCTTCATAGTATTATACCTTGGGATTATTATTTACTTTAAACATAGCTGTAATAAATTCGGTAGAGAGGGGGAAATTATGAACTTTGGTGCAGGAAATCAACAAGAAAAAATTAATAGGAAAGATTAACAGTGAACAATCGTACTTGAGAGGCATGGCTGCCAACATTAAAGTTGTTTTTGACAAAATACCATAAATTAAGAAAACCTGACAGTGTTAGCAGGTAATATAAATTAAAGTTATGTTGTGCCCTTAGGCATTTATTTATTGCAAAGATAGGCAACAGCAGTTAGAGTGCTCTGAATAAATCGTTTTATGAAGAAAGATAAAACAGATTGAAGCCATACACAATTTTACACAATGGTTCATTTGTACAGAGCAACAGAGTTCAGTCAGATGGAGAGAAAATAAGCTGGTAACAGGCCATTTCCCTAAGGCAGGCAATGGTGGGGGCTTTGCAACATCATTTGTTTACAGCCAGCCTGCAAACAGGACTTTAATGCCTTTCAGGCACTGCATGTGTATCATAGGGTAATATTAAATATAAAATAGTTATATAAAAGTGAATTGTCACCAGTTCACAAACATAACTGAACTTCTACAGAGGTAAGAAAATGATTTGCCTATTCACCATATTCAAATCCCATTCCAAACAACTCCCTGATATGCTCTTTGCTGGAAAAATCTAAGGTTTTTAAATGTAGAGACCTAAAGTAAATACTCTTCTAGTCCTTTTATTTCCTATTGAAAAACAGGCTCCTTATTTTAAAAGACTGCTTGCTTAGCTTTTTTGAAATAATTGAACATCACCTTGTTAGAGTGCGCTGTTACATTATCCAGATGAGAGATTATAAATAAATAACATCAGTGATGAATTTAAGATTAAAAAAAAATCCAGTTATCTTTTCAGATTATCTCTGTGAAATACCAAGGGTCTCCTTGTAACAGCATCTCCAGAAATCATAATCTCAAAGTCTGTCTCAGTTAAAATAGCTTTTTTTTTTCCAGAATGGACAAGGAAAATACATCTCCTACTGCTTATAGTCCATCACTTCCGATCTAACAGTTTTGCAGCAACTCTAAAAAACAGTCAGACACCATCAGTCGTGCTGCAACTGTTACTATTTTGTCATAAATTCATCCCCAAGTAATGCTAGGAAACTAAATTTAATAAATACCACACTGTGTCTGAAAAATAACCCCTTCACTTACTTGAAAATCTTTCTCTTCCAGGATCTCTTTCCTCCACCTGACAAGGAAGGCAGCACAGACGTACAAGTGGAAGTGAGAAAAACCCTCTGGTTCAGACTAGAAAAAATAAAAATATATCATCTTCTCAATACACAAATTATACGTTTGATCACCATACAACCCAACTGTATTTTTATGGCATTCACTACTAACTATAAACATCAGCTAAATATCTCTCTTTGTATCACAAATGTTTGCATTTCATCTATGCCAAACCCATTTATAGCTATTATCTGTAATAAGAATTAAGGTGAGGTATGCATCCATTTCTCATATTTAAATTCATTCTTGTCAGATGTGTTTTTCCATTTCTGATGTTATCCGTTAGCTTATACCTGGCATGAAATACTCTACTGTCTAACTCAAAATTGTGACATGAACATATGCTTCATCTCCATTGTTAAGAGCGAACTCTACTATTACTAGTAGCTTTTTAATTATAAATTCTGCTATAGGCAATTATTAAGCATTTTAAAAACACACAACTTTGACTGAATTAGAGGTTTTTACTAAAGAAAATAATTTACTGATTTTATGAAACATTTACAATTCAATTTGTATTCAGATCTACAGCGTTCTGTTCCAGTTCAAGTCAGCAAATTGGTCACTATAAAACTCCCACTAGGTATTAAGATTTTATAACTCTGCCTAAGAGTTTAGAAAAATTTCTGATCTTACTTTTAAAAGACTTCACTAAGTTTTCTTGTATTACCAAATTAATCTTAGATTCTATTTTCTATACCACTGAGAACTGAAAAATATAATTATGATATTTAATTATCGATGTGATGACTGTGAACTAATGCTACATAAAATCTCATTAAAATAACATTTAAAAATAATAATTATAAAATTAAGCTACATAATCTGACAAATGTAGGGATACTTAAATGCTGATATCTAAATAATTTATAAGATCTAGTTGTAGCAATTTAAAAGTATAGCAAATTTTTTTAAATATTATCTGCTGGTCATTTCAAAACTGCAGTTCAGTCTTTAGAAAAATACAGCATTCTGCTCAAGTAAAGTGAACTGAAAGAACTTATGTAAAACATAACATGATAAAATATCTTTTTCACTGCTATTTAACCTAGAAGAGCATGCTATTTAATATATTCCACATAACACTTTTAACAGTGAAATAAAGTAACCTCACTGCTATCACAAGTGGAGAAGGAAAAATATTCTACTACTACTTTTCCTTATCCTCTGCCCTTGACTAGTAGAAGTGTATAGTGTACTACAAGGGGTTGAATCAAATACCGTGTTAGCAGCTACAGAAACTGCAGATCATCCTGTCCACCAATCGGTAAGAGTTGAGAAAAAGAGATAATGCCAATAATTTGCAAGGAAGTTTTAGGTTTAAATGTGTAGTTGCAACTTAAAATAGGAATTAATTCAATTTTGGAACCAGAAAGTGATGATTCTGATTACAAGGTCCTCTGATATTTTTTCTTATCTAGGAAAACAATAGACTTGAATAACATAACTTCAATAGCATTGTAAAATCCCAAGACAAACAAAGCATATGGTAATTTCAACTAGACTTCTCTCTAGAGTTTAACTTAATCAGAAAAATCAAAGTAAAGTCCAATTTAAAATATTAAAGTTTTACAGAGTCATGTACTCACTACCAACCTCCTCAAAAATGCACATCTTTGTCTTTAGTGTTGGCATTTCTCTTGGGATGAAGTTAACATATAAAAGGTAAGTCTCAAGAAGACATACTTGTAAGCAGTGCTGGTACCACTTATATCAGATATTATTGTGGCAATATTTAAATAATCAAACAGAACTCTAAAAAATGCAGAAAGCCAATTCTCAGAAAACAACCCTCTTCCTCATTTACTGTGTAAATAAATTTGTAGAACATGTAGTATTTGTAAAATTCTGATAATATTTTCTCTGATAATATTTTATAACATTTTCATCTCTAGAATGAGAAAAAATATTTACAAAAATTAAAATTAAATATAGAAACAGTACTTGTGGTCTCTTTTTTCTCAGCACTGAACTGCAACCAATTTCTCAATTTTATCATTAATTTCAACAATGTCCTTTCAAGTAGCATACTTTAATCATACATGAAAAGTTTCTATTATTTTGGAATACAGAACATAACCTCATAAAAGTGACAACCTTTCTTCAAAACTGGAAGACAAACAGGGTAAGGAAGTCCAATGAAAATAGACTGTGTTTAAGACTAATTCAACAGTCTGTACAAGAAAACATCAATACATTTTCCAGAAGCCTACACTTAAGTATGTGCTGTCACTGGTGAAGACTTTCTGGCATAGTAAGAACCGGCTCACATTACCATTACGTGGTGAACTATAATCTGTGTTTAGATCTACTTCAAAGAACAGGTAACTGAAGAGCATAGCACCAGCCTGAGCATTTGTAATCAAACAGGAAAGCAGGGAAGAAGAAAAAAGATGGTTATGGGATGGAGGCAAATAAAGCTAGACTGAGACTGCTGAACAGATAAAGAAAAACACAGAAATAGTGCTGAGGGTAGATTCAGAAAGAGTAAGACGATTTTGCAGATGAAGAAGTAGGAAGACTGAATAATCTGCAGGCAGGAAAATTTCATTTAAAGTAATAATAATTAGGACATTTTATGTATTGGATTATTTCTTACCCTACCTGAATATTTATATTTCTTTAATTACATGGCATTAGCAAGAAAGAGGGAACTGAAAAAAACTTGGTTTGGTATTAATACATATGAATCCTCCTTTCTTCTTCTCACTCCTTCAGCTCTATGTAAGCTCTTGAAAAACATAGGGTAGAACGGGGCAGGATTAAGGAAATGTGTCTGAAAGCAGTGTTTTAACTTTCAAAGTCAATTTGCAGTAGCTGTTGGCAAAACTTTTTGTTTTGCCCTCTCACACTGACTCACAAAAGAATATTACATAGCTAGTCAAATTAGATCATCAGAGTATTCTTTTTTCTGATAATAAACTAAGATTCTGATTTTAAGCCCAAGATTTCATACTATTATCACATAATAAAGAAAATTCCTATATAGCCAGAAAGTCAAGAGAAGTGGCTTAAATATTAAAAGCAAAAACCCCCAGAATTTCAATGGTGGAAATTGAAAATGTTTTAAGGAATTGCAGAAACAAAATCTGGAAGTATATAAGAACCTGTACTTTTCTTGAGATTTTTCTGTTCAACCTTTCCCCCTCCCCCCCCCC
>NW_020799092.1:65746354-65797781 GCF_003259725.1 Athene cunicularia
CTCCCCCCCCCCCAATACAATTTCTTCAGCTCTTTTAAATGAAACCAAATAGGTTTAAATATGCAATTCATTAGAGAAAAAATGCATACCCCCCTATAGATTTAAAAATCCATCATGTTTCAGAGATAAGTCTAGGCTACAAAGTATTTCCAATGGATAGTTTTAGACAGATTTGGAAATTGAGTAAAACCGCTAATGCATAATTGCCTTTTCTAACACCTGCTACCTATCATAGTTTTCCATTTGTAGCTTTTGAAGTTACAAACAGTTTGATCTCTAAATGTACAGAAATGTAGACTACGAGCTAAAAGCTATTTAAAATCAAATATAAACAATGACCTTGATTTAAGTATTTTAGCAAAAGATCTCAAGACAGATGTACAACCTTCCAGAAGACTTATTCTCAACATATTACAGACGACTCAGAGCACATTATCTAAGAACCATCTGTCATTATCAATAAAAATCATTTAGATTGTTAACATCACAAATATCTCATTGCCCTGCAAATGCTGGATCTCCTCTGCAGCTGAAATGAAAGGCATTCTTTATACTGCATTCCCTAAACTTCTTGAATTAAACAATCACTGAAAGAATGCAAATTTTGTTGTACGACTAGACTGATTACTGTCTAATCAATGATTAGTCTAACCTGCCTCCCATACCCTGGATACTTCAGCATATAAGGAGGGTAATATCTCATGTTATTATATTTTTTGATAGAGTAAATATATGTGATTATTTCTGAAGTACTCAGAATGATTAAAGTTATGAGATTGTACCAGGGTTAGGTATTAAACCACCACATTTCAAACACAAATAATGGCTCCGATACAAGGACTTCCACACACTTAATGATTACAGATGAATAAAGCAACTTTAAGCAACTCCATTTTTACTACATTAAAAAGAGCAGATAGTTTAGTTGTAAAGACATTTAGGTATTTTTTTCCAAAACTATCCAAGCAATCTATAGCAGAAAAAGAGAAAGAAGCCAGCACAAGATCATAATGGAAAGTGGAATGTCTTGGCTGTTCCTCAAAGATTTGCTTTTTCCATGAGCCAGGAGCTCTGATTTCCCAGGCACAGACTCAATGTACTGTTAAAACTGAGACTCAGACTTCCAGTCTGAGAAGAAACACGGCACAAGCACACCATGGAGCGGTCCATCAGGGTAACTACCCTGCTACCACGAATGACCAACAGAAGATAAGAGTATAAGAGTGCGAGCATATAGCAGTACCTCCCCAGAATATTCTTCCAACTTTCAATGATTTCATGCTCAGGGATGTTCTTACACAAGCTGTAGAATATGTCCATTTAATAGATGTTAATGGATCTGTCTTTATCTGCCCAAAGTTTTCTGCAACTGTAAGCTTTTCTGGTAATCACAAAGTCCTGTTGCAAAGAATTCCAAAACCCAAGTGCGTGCTAGTTAGCATGTCTGTTTTAAACCCAATACCTGCTAGTTTCATTCAAAGCTGTTCAGTGATTGCATTGAAAGAGAGTATAAGCAGTTACTTCCTGTTCACTTTCTTCAGTCCATTCATCTTTCTTTTTCTTTTGCTGACTAGAAATTTTTTTTTGTCTATTCCACTGTTCCTTACAGGCCAGTTCTGCCATCTTTGCTGAGCCTTCTTTAGCATCCTTTCATGTACTTTACTGATTTTGAAATAAGGTTCAAACTATATATAGCATGTAAGATGCAGAAAGAAAGTAACTCTCACAGCTGCATAATATTTTGTTCTCCTTTCCTTTTCCAGTAATTCCTAGCCTTTGATTTGTTTTTCTCATTTTCTTTCTTGACTGCTACTGAGCTCATATTTTCCTCTTGTGCTTGAGTGTAGGCAGCTAACTTGAAGCCCACAGTTATACCAGTAGAGTTAGGATTGTTTCACAAACAAAATATCACTTTATATTTGTCCATGTGGAATTTCACATGTTATTTACTACTCAGTTCTTTACAGCAACATGAAGTCCTGCAACTCCTTCCTGTCAGCTTCTCACCTTTACTACTTTGAATAACATGGTGGTGGTAGCAAAATTTGCTGTCTCATTTACTCCCATATCCATTTTTCAATCATTTCAGCAGAAACAGCTAAAGCCTCATCGCAAATTGTAAAAGAATTACATGTAATTCCCTTTAATTTTGAAACCTGCTGGCTTATTCCTACCATCTGTTTTCTATCTTTCAGACAGTTATTATCCTTACAAGGGCATTTCCTTTAATTCCACAGCCATGCTTTTTCTTTAATAACATTTAGTGAAGAACCTTCTTCACTGTTTTCAGCAATCTCGGTAAGCTACACTGTGGTGGTTTAACCTTGGCTAAATGCCAGGTACCCACCAAGTCGCTCTATCACTTTCCCCCCCTTCCCCTTGTTTTCTCAACAGGGCAAAGAGGGGAAAGAAAATAAGATAGACCAACCCTTGTGGGTAAAACAAAAGCAGTTTTAATATAAGCAAAGTGAAGCAAAGGTCTGCACATGGAAACAAAAAAAAGCCAACAGGTTTATTCTCTACTTCCCATGAAGAGCAATGTCGGGCCTTCTCAGGACGCAGGGCTCCAATACACGTAGTGGTCTTGGAGGACCAAGGGTGACCCCACCCCCTTCCTCCTTTCTCCCAGCTTTATCCTGAGCAGACGTCACATGGTCTGGAATATCCCTCTGGTCAGTTCGGGTCAGCTGTCCTGGCTGTGTCCCCTCCCAAGATCTTGCCCACCCCATCCCACTGGGGGGAAAAATGTCAGAAAGAGCCTTGGTGCTGTGTAAGCACTGCTCAGCAGCAGCCACAGCACCAGGGTGCTGCCAACACCCTGCCAGCTCCCAACATAAACCACAGCACTGTGAGGGCTGCTACAGGGGGAAACCAATTCCAGATCAGCCAGACCCAGTACATACACCAACTTGGTGCATTATGTTCACTGGCTCTTAAAGTTTTGGTGTGGTTTCTCACTACAAAAATCATGATTTTTTTTTAAAATGTCGTATTTACTCATGGTGAAAGAATATTATGATTAAGTTTAGAGAACTCTGTATTGAAGTAGTCTAAATCTTGCCATTCTAAAAGATACTGGAATACTTCAAGGATTTCAACTATTTTCATTGTACACAGCAGCCTACCAACTCATGTAGGATCATAACTTTCTTCTGCCTTTCAGTTTTACAAACAGTTATATAACAAAATTTTAACTACTCTGTGGTACTAAAACAGTAAACTTTAGTCATCATACGTGTTAAAAAGTATTGTAGAGTAATACCTAAAAATACCTATTAAAAAACATTTATTTTTGTTGAGTTAGCACATTTTGGATTGTCTTCTATCACTGTTTTTATTTTATCATGATCATTTCCAAGGGGATGATCCTAAAAGCAGTAAGTGACCAGCAGCACTTGCCTAAGCTGAATCTAACCTGACAATAAAACACGGTAAAAAAAATGGAACGTTTATGCTTTAAAAAAAACACCCAAACCAAAAAACAACCTTACTTATAGGTAAGGCCTATAACTAGCTGTTTCTAATGCAAACATCCATCGATTAATATAAAAATTTATGGGTTGGTTTGATTAAAGACAAATCTGATCCAAACACATTTCATAGCACTTTAAAATTTGTAATGGAAACTAAGTTTCAAGTCACAGCAGCAAGTTAGAAGTATCTAGCACAGCCAAAACACCATGTAAAAATTATTATCTCAACACTTAGTGCTCACTGTAAATCCATTATAGAAGAGCTATTTAAAAAAAAAAAAATAAAAATTTACAAGAACTGTGTTCACATTTCCTATTTCTGCCAGAAAACTTTCACAAAAAAATATTTATCTTACAATGTTCTATTAGATTTGGAGCACTTATGCTGAAAATTAGGTGAAGATCAGTTTTCATAACAATTCAGTAGTTGGCCTCTCTGATCTAGTCAACAACAACTTGGCAACAGTTCTCAAAAGATGACTTGCAATATAAACCTCCACTGTGAAATCCCAGACACAAGAAAGAGAGACCATTGCTAAATTTTTTTTTGACCAATGTGTTGCCCTGTTAGAATGATCCATATGGCCTGCAAAACTTAGTGTGAGACTATTAATCAGTATCAAATATAAATGAATGCTATTGATAATTACTATTCACTTGATTTATCCAGTCTCCCATTAATCAGTCCTAAGAAGCATCGTCCATATGACTTTGCACATTAGCGTGGATTTTGAGAACAGAGTTTAAATTATTGTCCTCTTCACTTGCTAATATGTTCAATTCAAACAGAATAAAAATTACTAACTTCAAGTGTGTATTTGACTTTTTTGTCCTACCTTTTCCAGAATAAACTGGTGAAAAGAATTTAATGTTTCTCATTTGGTTCAATTAAAGAATTAATCATGAAGTTTTTAAAGAGTTCATCATGACTAGGATGTCAAGTGAATTCTCACTCTATGAGATACCTTCACATTCAATACTGAAATGTGTTTTTCTTTTAGTTATTTTTCTCCTCATGGGGGTGGTTTATTAACTTCACATACAGGACTCTTGCTAGATCTTAGCAAAGTACGGGAGTTTCTTATGTAACTCCAGTATAGTCCTTTCTTACTCAAATGAGTACTTACCGAAGAAAGTGAAGTAAGGCAGTTATTGGGAGAATGCCTTTGATACAAACGCAAGCTGACACTGAACTCTACACAGGGAAAACAATTAATTTTGCAACACTTCCAAAACTACTTTGGAAATAACCTAGATATACACTGAAGAAATATGCATAGTCAAAATATCAGAAAGTTTATTGATTTCTGTAATTTCCCATGTTGATAAGGCTCTTATCTGCAGTGAAAAGTGACCATTGTTTGTTCTTTGTACATACTGGAGAAAAGATTACTTAATCTTCTGCTTTGAATTTCTACAAAGCAGAAGGGAAACACCTTCCATTTTACCTACTATTTATGGCTGGGCAGAACATGGCAAGAACAGGGACGTGACAATGTCAGCATGAATTCTACCAGTGATAATCAATCACTGCAGCTTCAGCTAACAACAAACAACATAATGGTGAGGGATGAGATATAAAACCACAATCTAATATACATATTAATGGCTCCTCTAGTAGAAAAAGAAAATACTTTTTGCAAGTCTTTCTTCCATGTAACTTGTTTGGAGATAACAGCGAAAACAGCAGCAAGAGTAATGGAACTATTCCAGGCTGGTTTCAGTACACTAACAAAAGCCAGCCACATGAAGTTATAAGTCCTCATCAATAATAGTGGATAATTTACACTGTTCAGGTTTTAGAAAGTCATTGATTACTTACAGCTATATTTTCTTTTACTCACCATAGTTAATGTATTAAAGAACAAAGTATTTTGGTTAGAGGCATTCATATGGTTCCTAATTATCTTACCAAGCCACAGCAGTGTTGTTCAAGAATCTCTATGTAATTAACATTGAACATCACTATGTCCTTTAGTTCCCCTAGGAGCACGAAATACAAGCATACAATGTATTTTGCTTTTTGCATGAGTATAAAGCTGAAGCATATGCTTCCTTACACCCCTCAGTCCTAACTTCTTTCCTCAGGAAAAGGTTTAGGCAGTGAGACCACACAAGCTGTAAGAGGCTGAGAGAAGATGACACCACCAACATTCTTTTCAAAAATGTACACACACTTGAGAAGCCTAACCCTCTAGCTACTTCCCAGAAAAATCATTTTGCCTCTTTAATCTACTCAGATGTCCCCCACCATAACTTAAAAATTCCTCTTCCATGAGAGAAGTTATGGAAGTACTGACTGGGTTGTTATGGAAAGGCTGAGGAGCAGTAAAATGAGGATAAAACCAAAAGTGACAGATTAGTTGCCCCCCACCCCCAGCACAGGGGAAGTTTTAAAAAACAACTTTCTAAAAGCTGCACACTACTTTTTTTAACAGGTTACATAGTAGATTTGAGTGAAAACTTACAGACAAAATTTAAATCTCATCTTTGCTTCATCTATACTCAATGATAGAAAGAACATTTATTACAAAGACTTCTCTTAAGTTAGGCTTAAAGCTGGGCTTCAATTATTCAGACATGATTGTCCAGCTGAAAATAAATTTGTTTTGAAGTTTACTTCTAATTAAGACACCATTCATTCTATCTGAAATCACTAACTTAATTTGAAACATTTAAATTACTTCTCAAATAGTGACTTGATACCAATTAGTTGGTCAAAAATGTGGTAGAAAAAAGCAAGGCTGTGGCACACCAAAACCAAAACTGGTTTTTGTGACAGTATTCTACTTAAAGATATGATTTACCTTACAAAGCACAAAATAAATCCAGATCATTAGTAAAAATATGCTGCAACTGATTTAGTTCTGAAGAACTTTGATGTAGGCAAAATATGTTTACATACATGTGAACCTGCTTTAAGCAGACTACTGATTTGAAACAAGGACAGGCACCACTGATTAAAAAAGAATATGGCAACTTTTCCACCTGTGAGCAGAACTTCAGCAGATCATGTGAATCAAAACAGAATCAGACTTCCTGAATAACCCTCTTTTAGAAGGCAAATGAGTGCAAATAAGAAGTATGACTAATATTTACTAAACTAATTCCCTATTTCACCTTTCAAATTTCTAAACTATTTACCTCATATACCATTTTAATTATTTTTGCAATTCATTCCCAGAGAACCTTGATGCTGGGAAATTAATTAATAGACACAATAGAGAAACTGTCAGCATTGTTTAAATACAATTTCAGCACTGGCCTCATTTACATCTATCCCTTTATTCTAAACAATGGGATTGCTGAATTTTTTGTATGAAACTGTTTATTCATTAGAAAGAGCACAGTGATATCCTTTTCTGCGGATATTCATCGGTTATCACATTTTGCTGAAATACATAATCCATGCTCAAGACAACCACTAGAGCTTTTAGCCCCTGGATTTCAAAGATAATGAAATAGTCGTATAATTGTTTGATTAATTTGCTTTAGCTTTATCATATTATTAGCTTTAATAAAAGTTATAAATTAATTATTCAAAGCAGACCTATAAAAAAAGTGTTAATTTAACACTTCACAACTGAAAAAAAACAGTTGAATAACAGTACAAATACATACCACATATTTATACTGTAAGACAAAAGCATCTAAATAACAGCATTAAAAAATGATAGTTGCTTATTCCAAATAACAAGAAAATGCTTACTGGCACAATGCCAACATGTAATTCAAAGACATCTTCTCACTGAGTATGCTTTAGGTCACATATATCACTTCCAGATATGGAGGCTTACATGTGTGCCTTTTTGGACAAAAGTCAGTATTTTGACAGCAATGAATGCTTAAATCAAATATTACTGGTCATGTGAGTAAAGCATATGTCATGGTTTGAACTCGGCCAGCAACCAAACACCACACAGCTAGCCTGGGGAAATGACTGAGAGAGCTGGAGGGATGAAAGGAGACTCTTGTAGGAGGAGATAAAAAAACAGTTTAGTGACTGTAATAAAACAAAACGGTAACAGTAATAGGAAGTACAAACAGCTAATGCCCAACATGATTGCTCATCACCTGCCAACTGATACCCAGCCCACTCCTGGCCAGCGATCCCAACAGATCCAAGGTCCCACTTTTGCCAGAGAGAACCCACCTCCTTTATATCCTGAGCATGACATCACATGATATGGAATATTCCAATGACCAGTCCAGGCCCAGCACTCTGGCTGTGCCCTCTTCTAGCTCAAGAAAATTAACTCTACCCAGACAAAACCAGGGCAGTGTATTAAGTAATCCAATGAAGATACTACTGAATTCTTGTCCAGTGAACAAAATCTCTACAATCCTGAAATTCCCACGTCTAAATTGAAGGGATGATTACAACAATGTAATACATAACTGTTTTGTGAAGATTTCTTATTAGATTCTGAACATAAAATGATATTTGTACCAAAACTTTGTGTGGTCTAAGAAAGAGATATTTTCTTCTTAATTATAACAATTACTAAATTTTCAAGCAAAGTATTCCAATGGATTCTTCTTCCTTTCAAGGAACACACTGTAACAACTAAGAATCAACAAATATGCGTATCACATTCAGTCACATGCTTTCTAATAGGTGGTCTTGTTGACTAAGAAGATAAGTGAATAGGACAGTGGAAACAGAAATACCAAAAAGGTATTTAGTAACAAGCATGAGCTATTGCCTTCCTTTCCTGTTTCCCAAGCTAATCTTTCCAAGCTTAGCCACAACAGAATCAAGTCATGACACAGAGTCAAGAACAGCCCCCCAGTTTCTAGCAGAACCATTATAAAGACACTCAAGATACACCACTAGTGTTTTTCATCTCCTTCTCTCATTCTACAATCATTCTACAAATCAACAACAAAATCCTTAATTTCTGATCACCAGTATTCCTCTAGAGACTAGGAAAATGTTGGAACTGGTATTTTCCTCCACTGGCTGGCCTGCAAAAATCTTAACCCTTATTATTAATGAAAATACTGCTTCCTCACAGAGCAACACTATCTGAATCAGTATCTACCTAGGGATGTCAATTTGGCTGAGCGTTCAGTCTTGTCTTGTGATGATGATCTAATTGCACCAAGCTTTTTGTGATGATATTACTGCTTAACAACATTACTTGGCCTGCATACTTTACATTTCATCCAGCTTCTATTAAAACTAACATACTAATAATGCCACAGAAAGTAGGCAGCTGCTGAATGCAGCAGCATCTTCACTGATTAAAGAGAAGAAAAAACGAAACATCCAAAAACATTATTCAGCTACTCTTCACCTACGTCCAGCACACAGGCTCTATAGTCACACTTCTGCAAAACTGCAGGTTTATAAAAGGGATGATGTCAAAAGCAACTGAAAAGCTGACACCATTACTCATTCCAAGTATCTGAAAATTGCTAGTCACTCAATATCACAGCTGGAAATGTTAATAATGTATGTATTTTAATTAAATTCATTAGATACTTGATAGCTATTGCCAGAAGCTTGATCTTGTCTGGATAAATAAGGTAAGTTGCTTCTTACCTAAACAGCTAATACAAAAGATACACTAGGCTATTCCAAAAAATACTCTTCAGACCACTTCTATTCCCATCCACCAAATGGTTAGCACAGGACACAGAACAATAGCAATGACTGGATGCAGCTTTGCTGAACTCAGATCAGAATGAAAAACTACATACACCAAATATAATTGACTTTATTAGCTTTAGTAAAAATATTTCCTGTGAATAACACTATTTTTATGAAGATGCTAATGTCTCAGTAGATGCCACAGCCTGCACAGTACTTAAAATATCTCTTAGGACATTGAATTAAGGTAAGTTCTTTGATTTGAATCTTCTCAAAATGCTTAAAGTCAAAACCTGGTGGACAACAGAACAATCAAGTCAAAGTCTGTGCTAACAATCAGTCTTCACACTGGATCACTGATTGAAGACAGCAGCATGAAACAAAAGACATATGTGGGAATGGCGACACCTGCAGAGATGTCAAAATCTCCTTTATCTAAGTTCTCTGGAAGCTAACTCTGATGCTGCTACTCTTATCTCTGAGAACTGAAAGATCTGTCTTGACCCTGAAGTACCCTGAGCAATCACAAGACAGTAATACTCTCATACTTTTCTCCAGCTTAGGTGTATCTTACACTGAGTGCTTTCCTAAGTAAATAGACTGCAACCACTTCGTTGAGAAAAGCTTCCATGAGAATATCCTGTAGTAGTGTAAATGAAGAAAAAAGTCACAGAAAGTGAGGCAAATTTTAAGATACTACCACCTGCATACAACTTCATTAATTCTAACATTACCAATAACATGGGGTTTTTTTCTGGACAACCTTACTCCATCATAGACACGGCACAGCTGAGTATCTTGAAAAGCCCTTGCTCTACAACAGCTTCTTCTGTACTGACAGCCTGAGGTGACCATTCATGTTTTTCCCATCTGACATGGTATCCACCAGGGTGTGAAGCTTAAGTTATTCAAATCTCTAACTGCTGTCAATAAACATGGCTTGCTTTTATCTTTTCACCAGCTTTTATGAGCATCTTTCCACTAATCCATGCTGACACTTAAAGGGTTGAAACTTCAGTACCAGTATCTTGAGACAGACGACAGAGTGAGCAAGAGTGCTCTAATTGCTACCTGCACAGCCTTAAGCAGCTCAAAATGGGAGAACAGCATTGATATAAACAAAAGCTTTCTGGCTGAATTTTTTAGCTGAACAGAGAATCTTCAGCTGAAATTAACAGTTAACATTTTATATAGTAGTCCTGCAAGTTCCTTAATCAAGAACTACTGACCAAAAAATTTAAAAGTACAATACTAGTCCTACTGAAACAACCTGGGCACTGCATACTGCATTAGATTCCTAAACAAATTTTCAGAAGCATTTTACATATAATTTCATTTGAGCCTTTAAAAGTGTGCCTATTGAGGTTATTAACTGGATTCTTTACTATTCTTAAAAAAAAAAAAAAAAGCCTCTGCATAACTTTCTTCAAATCTCCTTTATTAGGTTGCAACAAGCAACAATAAAACAATCCAAAAAAGTCATGCTGTCAGGCTTCAGGATTAATTTTATCAACAAATGATTGTGAAAGGAACAAATATTTAGCAAAATAAAAACTCAGCCTCTAGAAAATTACAACAGAAACCAAATAAAACATTATCTACTAAAGTTGTGAATTAAAATAATATATTTATTATAGATGTATCATTAAAATGTAATTTCTTACTGAATCTGTCCTTCAGCTTTATAATATTTTTCAAATTAATTAAAGAGAATTTTCCACACATGATTTTGCATTAGCAATTTTGATGGTTTTGACTGGGATAGAGTTAACTTTCTTCAAAGAAACATAGCTAGTATGGAGCTATGTTTTGGATTTCTGCTGGAAAAGTGTTGATAACACAGGGATGTTTTAGTTATTGCTGAGCAGTGCTTACACATAGTCAAGGCCTTTTCTGCTACTCACATCACCCCACCAGTAAGGAGGCTGGGGGTGCACAAGAAGTTGGGTGGGGACAGAGCTGGGACAGCTGACCCCAACTGACCACAGGAATATTCCACACCATATGATGTCATGCTCAGCATATAAAGCTGGCAGAAGGAGGAAGGGGAGGGACATTCCGAGTTTTGGTGCTTCTATTCCCAAGCATGCTGGAGCCCTGCTTTCATGGAGATGGCTGAACACCTGCCTGCCAATGGAAAGTAGTGAATGAATTCCTTATTTTGCTTTGCTTGCATGTGTGGCTTTTGCTTTACCTATTAAACTGTCTTTATCTCAACCCATGAGTTTTCTCACTTCTACCCTTCTGATTCTCACCCCCATCCCACCGGAGGGGAGTGAGAGAGAGTCTGTGTGGGGCTTAGTTGCCAGCTGGGGTTAAATCACGACAACAATGAAGACTGAAGATGGTGAACTTTTAGGCTTTAAACTCTGACTAGAATATACCCTGAAATGTTGGAAATAAGGATATCAAGCTGTGTGTTCAAACATGAATTTAAGTTAATGCCAATGTTTTAATATCTCAGATATTATTTAAACTGGAAATGTAGCTTCATTTGATATATAGCTACAAGGTTTTTGACACAGCATACTCATACCCAGTTACTTTATGTACACTGGTATTCCTTGATTCCCAAACACCCTAAATTAATATCAAAATGGTACAGTATATAGGAAAAAAATAATAATAAAAAAATCAGATTTACTGCAATTACTTTTTCTATACCTTAAAAAAAATGCATACTGAGATTTTATGATGGCCAATACAGATCATCTAATACCATTTTAGAATACTGTTTTCTGTACATGTTATTTTTCAATTAAAAACTTATCAGTATAAAATCTCTGCTATCACAGAATGTCTCTGTGGAAAGATGGAGCTTACCATATACTGACAATGTCTGTAGCTCATTCCAATCAAAATGATGTCGGTACAGTGCTTTTACTTGGAAGAAACATGCTCTAACCAACCAATGTGCATTGCAAAATGACCTACTGCCTTTGTTTAAGCCCAGAGGGCAACTGAGCACCAAGCAGCCGTTCACTCACCCCTTCCCCCCCAGCGCTGGGAAGGAGAAAATGAAGCAAAAGTCTCAGGAATAGAGATAAGGACATTGAGGGGTGGCTCCTCATTATGGGCATGGGTGATAGACAAACTGTTAGGGGAAGAAAAAAAAAGAGATCACTTTAATTCAAAACATTAACACCACCACTACTTAAAAGATAGAATAGGACAGTGAGAAACATTACCACATCTTAAAAACACCTTCCCCCACCTCTCCCTTTTTTCCAGGTTCAGTTTTGCTCCCAATATCTCCACCTCCTCCTCCCAGCAACATGGGGGCAGGGGATGGGGGTGCAGTCAGTTCACAGCTTCTTCCTCCAAGGCAGGGGAAGCTCTCCTCTGCACTCCTCCCCCTGACCCACATAGTTTCCCTCTCATGGGAGACAGTCCTCCATGAACTTTCTCTGTTTTGAGTCCTTCCCATGGGATGCATTATTCTCAAGATGCTCCAGCATGGGTCATCCCCGCATGCTGCAGTCCTCCCAGTGTGAACTACAACAGTAGGGGCTGCTTCTTCCCACAGAGTCCCAGCCTTCTTCAGGCACAGTCCCTGTTCAGTGTGGGCTCCTCCACAGGCTGCAGTCAAGTCCACCAGTGACCTTCATGGTGGCAAGGGGGGGTGGCTGGGGACGACCACTGTAGCCCTCTCCCCCTGCTACACAAACCCAGCACAGCTCCAAAACAAAGGAATCAGCTCATGTGAAGTTCTACTGAAGATCTACATACTGCAGAGACTTCCAAAGCCATGCAGAAACTGATTGTCCAGGCATGGGGGTAGAAATAGTGGTGTCAAACCATTAATTGATTCCAGAAGTTTTACAATTTTCAAGACTAGCAATGAGCTATTGAAGATGGATCATAGACACCTTTCAAGAATCTGGATTTGCCACATAACTTCCAGAAAACAAGGTCTCTGTCATGAACATTTCTAGGACTGCTTATCTTTCATATTACCTCAATAAAGCATGGCTAGTCTCAGATGACTGTGAGAAGCATCTGCATCCTTGGGGTCTTAAACTATAAACTAAATTAATACTAATTTCTGAAAAACGACAAGATGATGCTGCTATGGAAACATGCAGGAAGCAAAGGTTGTCACACACTGCTCACTGAGAACCTACAGGGATCCAAACTGCAGAGTTCTGCTTCTGGACCAGAGAAAATTTTAAAGAAAAAAAAACCCAAATCAACATAGTCATAGCCCAGTTAGAATAAAAGAAATGAAGAATCCATACATAACAAAACAGGACTCAGTACTACAGGAGAAGGGAATCTACAAGTCTGAAAAATGAATACCTCTTTACCACATCCCTAATTTACACAGCAGGTATTCAGAAATTATATTCATAATCATACTTAAAACTTTAAAAAGTAAAAATATACTACAATCATACAAACATTTAGTCTGCACTAAAGTATTTAAATTTTAAAAGTGATATGGTATCATGCAACAAAATATATTTCAAATTTTATCTTACGGAAATCTCAATAAAATCAAAGTTTTAAATTATGAAAATATTTTATTAAAAAGGTGTTGGATTATTTCAAAATTAAACAACAGCACATCATTCCCATAAAAGCAATATTTTCCTGAAATATTCAAATGAAGTTAAAACATACCTAAAAGACAACTTTCCTCTATCTGCAATCTAAGCTGTAAAAAAAGTATCATTAATGAAAGTTGTTTATACCTTTCAGAAAGGACAGATTGATTTGTTTTCCTACTAACACACTGCTTTTCTGCTGGTTTGATAAATTACTACAAACAAAGAAAGAATCTAGTTAGAAAGAAGAAAAACTTGTTTATTAACAAACAGGAAGACTATTAGAACTTAAAGCCTCAATCACGAAAATGCTACTTTTAATTTTGTGGAGATGTATTTGAGCATAATGTTTAAGAATTTTTTTCAGCTACCTGAGAATTTATTAAAGGATAATCAGAAGATACAGTGTTTGTTGAGCTGATTTGTATTTAATAATTTATACAAAACTTTCAAAAAAACTGTTTTTCATTTATGGAAAGAAAAGAAAACAGTAGACTGTTGACATTATCTGGAAATTTTCATTCATAACCTTTTTGCTAAAGCAAAAAAAAAGAATTGTCATTATTTAAAGGAAAAAGCAAGAAAGCACAGGTATTTCAACTGTTATCACTATTGCCCTATCTATTAAACCATATTTCCCCTCCAAAATAAACTATTTATACCTGCCTAGAACGCAAAAAATCTGCTGTATAGTTTTTGATATCTATTTAGCTTATTCAAGGTCTTATTACTATTTCCTAAGTCACTACATAAAACTTGTATTTTCAATACTATTTATTGTGTTTCATAAAACTTCCATTATAAACAAATTCAAAGCAAATATAAGTTGGAGGCATAATTTCAATTTATTACTTTTCATAATACCTTTTTCATTCAGAGGTATCAACACAATATACAGCTTTATTGCCATTGTTCTCAAAGACATATAAAGGACAAAAAAATCATAGCATAGTGTCTAACTATTATCATCTATCCAAAACAATGGAATAATCATCGAATGTTATACAATACAGTGTATATTAATCATATGGATATTGATGATGATTCAATTTCAAACAATTGTCAAAGACTGCCAGTTTGATATACGTTTTCAGTTTGTGTGGGTTATATTCCTTTTCAAAAACAGACACCAGGAGGTCAGGTTGATGCCTCTGGAGGAGAAGTGAGATTCCTCAAGAGCTTCCCTTTAGAGCAACTGATGACACCTAAGAATGAAAGTTCCAGTGACCATAGTGAAGACTAGAAGAAAAATTACAGCAAAGAACTGAGGGCCTGTACCAACCAGAGCCAGAAAGACTGATGAGAGATTCAGGAAGCAAAGAGAATTTGATGAAAGAAATCTTGTAGAGGCCAGAGTGGACTCAAAAGAGCTTGCTAGGATTCAGAAAGTCATTAAGGGCACAGCTACTGCAGTGTTTTGTTTTGGATTGCAAGTACTCTTTGAAATACATTCTCAAGTACATTCATTACTGAATCATGGCTTGCATTGTAGAGTTTCTCTCCACAGCTACGCTCCTGTTGCACTGCACTATTTGCCAGTGCAGATACTCAAAGTTAGAAATCAACCTGGAAGCAAACATGCCCAACAAGGATGCACTGAACAGATGTAGAGTTGCCTACAAACTCCTTTTAATTCTGCTTTCTTGTAAATAGAAAGAATTTTGTGACTAGTAAAGAAACTAATTATTCTAACTTCTAATTAACAAAAAACAGCCTTTAAACAATTCAAAAAGCATTTTTGGAATGCTATCAAGTGAAAGAGGAAGAGCTGTGTTAATCCACCTCCAAGGTCAGGCCAACCTGAGGTTTTACTGAGTATCCAGGGTTCTGTCAGAGGTAGTACAGGTAGCTAAGAATTAACCCCTTCCACATGAAAGAATTCTTGCAAAGTTTTTGTATCTTCTATTTCCATCATCACAAGCACAACAGAAAAAAAATAAGTCAGACTGGGAATTTGATGTAATGTTTTCCCATGTAATCCCTCTCTGCAGGAAAAGACAATCAGACACAAAGTATTTTAGTTTCAAAAACATTCAGCCAAACTAAACTACAGAAGAGTCTGCTATTTTATCTCAGCCATCTGCTTTGTTTATAAGCAAAGAATGTTCAATATACTGCAAAAAAATCACAGAATCACAGAATTAGCTAGGTTGGAAAAGAGCTTGAAGATCATCTGGTCCAACCATTAACCTAGCACTTACATTTCCCAACTACACCATATCCCTCAGCGCTATGGGGACACTACCACCACCCTGGGCAGCCCATTCCAGATCAAAGCCTTCAATCTGTCTCCAATCACAAGAAAACAAAATGTTGCAGTGTGAAATATGGGAAAAACTGAATTTCTATTAATTCCTGAAGTGGCCAAACACCTTTTGACTCTGGACTAAAACAGAGTATCATGCCCAATTTTCTTTATGCTGATATTCAGAATTAGAGAAATAATACCAAGCTACAACCCCAATTATCACTTAAAAATTAAGATTTCTCAGAACTTGGTAAACATTTATCACATAATTCTTAGCACTCTGAAGTCAAATGAACATCACCATCTTCTCTCTAGAAGACAAAAGCATAGCTAATTCCTAATAATTAACACACGCTCTCTTTCATTATTCACTCTATAAGAAAGCATGGACGTGCACAATTGCTAGTCCAACCTCCAGCAGTAATGGTATTCATCAGTAATCTTCTTGTGAGCCTTTACAATGGCCCTACTACTTGACTTCAATCAGCTGTAAAGCTCCCTTATTCTGTTATCACATCAGTGTGAGGGAATGAATGCCAAGGATTGAATGCCCTCCTAAAGGAGCACAGTCATGCTGTTAGAATAGCAATGAGCTTCATCTGACACTGCTCAACACATTCTTTCACACTCCCTCACTCTTGCAGAGGGATGCACGCATGACAAAAATAAATATCCGTTGAGTGCGAAAGCTAAGAAACATATCTACAGAATAATATACTAAATAGAGCATATCACAGTTTAATAGAAAGAGTTGGAAGTTGATATAAAAGATGCTATTAATAGACTTAACTGGCAGCAGTTGTGTTCCATTTGTCAGAAGAAAGGGATGGGCGGAATAATTATTCTACCATTCTACTGAGAAAGATATCCAGAATTTCAATACAGAATGTCTCATCTATTAATACTCAATTCTCCTTAAACTCTTTTTACTTTTACTGATACAAGGACCTAAGCATAGACTTATTTTTGCTCATTTTAATAAAGAGAAGAAAACAAGAGATCCAGATCAAAAAAATGGAATCTTTTGGTAGCTCAGCCTGTCTCCTCCCTGTACTGTTTACTGTTGTGCACATTACTTCATCGAAAACAAGGGGTTTAGCCTGACCGGTGTCTCTACTAGTATGCCTACAGAATCTAGACTACAAAGTTATCAGACAGCTCAGGCAGGAAACTGAACTGTCATCCATAATTTAATATTGCTTTTAGGACTAATTCAGAAGTTTTTTTCTTTTATTTTTGTAATTTCAAATACATCATCAGCACTCCACCATAAAAGTAAACTATGCTTTCTCAGGAAGAACAAACAAGGTTGCATCTTTCTAGCTCGAGTATATTGGTGGATTTTCAGTAATAAATATATTATAAAATGCTTTACAAAAGTTTATATTTTAACAGTTAGTTAGGATAAATGCCACATTTTGATGAGCTATAAACCAGTGTTTTTCCTCTAGAGAGATTATTTCTATTAAGGATTTTAAAAATATTTCAAAACTTACTTTCATAGAGATACTGAAAAATGTACAGAATCTTTTAAATATAAAATAGAGTGGCTGAAAGGAGGAAAGACATCAGAAAGCTTGGCAAACAAAATGCAGCAACTATCCTAAGAAACCTCATTCTTTTTTAGGACATTCTCTTTTACACCAACACTAGGCTGGAAGTCCATTAATTCTGCAAATCTTACACTATGCTTCTATTTCCTGACATTCATTAAGTTTTCCTGTTCAGTTAAAATTTTTATATTAGAAAAAATAATCTTCCTGGCATGTGAGCTTATTTAAATTCCTGTGCTGTTCTGTTAAGGATGAAGAGAAAGTTTAGTGCTGTAGACTGTGAAATGCCTTTGTGTTATTTGACCAGAAGCAGATTATTTCAATAGTGCACTATGCTCTACAGTCCATTTTAGAGCAAACAAGAATACAGTGAAATCTTTCTGCGGTGAAATATCTGTCAGCATCAGCTCCTGCTTGGAGAAGCAGGTAACAACCTTTGTGTCCCTTCTCAGGAATAAGGCATTGATGTGGCAAGTGAATGGGGCTTCTGAACATGGTTTTGGGAACATGAACTGACACCTCTGCATACTGGAGATATATTAAAACTAATGAGTGACCCAACTGCTGATGTTTTCTTGAGGAGCTACAAATGAACCAGTGATATAAACAAGAACTTTTCCAGTGGGAATGTTTTAAATATTGTCTCCTGCACCTCTCCATCATGCCTGTAAAAAGATCAAAACTCACAGAATGGAGGTCTACAAAACAACTTCCCCAGTAAAATATATAGCTGAAACTGCATCTGCAGTAGTACTAGACTTTAGTATACAGTATTTCTTGAGACCCTTTCCTGGTAATGTAAGGAAGACACCAACAGAAATCAGTAAACAGGCTTTTCATTTTAGTATAGGTAATGAACAAAAACTTATTACTTAGTCTGCCCTAACTGGTCAGGCAGTTGGACTAGATGTTCATTGTAGACCACTTCCAACTGAAATATTCTATTCTACTATACTAATTATATCCTAACAAATAGTTATCAGCACATGCAGGTAGTCAAACTGAATCACAACACATGTACAAAGTAGCCAGAAATGATTGCTTCTAAGGAGGCCAGACAGCCATCCCCTGCCTCCTCTCACAACACTGTGATATGGAACCACTCAGCTCTCCATGCCTTGCTCAAGCTTAATTATGTCTAATAAACCATGAAGCTAAATTAGAACAGGATCCTATTCACAGCCATGGGCAGAAAGAAGGAAAGGAATGGCAGCTGAGATATCACAAGTCCAAAACCCCCACGAACTGAAGAACAAGAAAGTACTCATAGCTCACATTTGGTTTCAGTAAATAACATTATTTAAAAGAACTAAGCTGTGCCACAAGTAGATTGCAAGACACATGCTTGATGAGCTAAAGGCCTCTGAAGATTGTTAACACACTGTTTAAACACAACATTGATGAACTCCTGGACATCAGTTTCAAGATTAAACATGAGATTAAGTTTGTAGTTAACAACATGTGCTTTAGTACAAGTATGCATACTTCCACACATGCTTATCCTCATACTTCCAAGAACTCTTTCTAAATATGAAGAGTTTTCTGAATCAGGATTTATTTGTATTCCTGAAACCAACGAAGCAGAATAAGAGAAAAAAAAAAAAACAAACCAAAACCACAAAACTGCATTGGTGAGTGTAACATTTAATGAAGATTTAATTTCACAACATCTACTTCTCTACTGATGCTATCAGAATTTTTGGTAATGACACTAGGAAAAAACATTTAAAGCAAAAACTGATTAATCTGAAAAAAGATAAGGTGATAAAATACATAGAGTAGCTTAAATCATACAAACTCAAACACACCTAAAAGAAAACATATACCCATTACATTTTAATACCAAAATGAGTAACTGTTAAATTAATCATTAAAAAGTCCTTTACAGAGACTAAAAATTTACTACAAAATACATTTACTAAAATGAAAGCACCTGCAACATTACTCTGACTTTGCATAATTTTCTGTTAATAACGTAGACTTAGCAATATGATGGAAAACCTAATAATGCTGTATTTAGTTCTTACATAAATGAAAAAAAAAATGGAAGAAAAACAAAATCATAATGGCTTTAAATGACTCAAAAAGATAAAAAGAATTCCTTAGTTTCCCTTGATTTTACAATCAGTCCTTTAAGGGATCAAAGCACATTAGCACAACTGTTTTATTTAGAAATATTAAATACAAGAGAACTCATTTCTCCTACACTTTGTTCTCCCCACTCCCTACCTCCTCCCCTGCTGAAGGAATAGCATTAGTTTTTGCTAATGCTGTTAAACTATATAAATGTATTGTCCATATTTGAAAGCTATCATGTTTAAAATTAAAGAAATACTTATTTCCAAATATATGTGCTCCTGGCATATAAACCCATATAGAACTGACATTAATGTTTGGTGAAGAATAAAATGCTTCTGATACCTATCTTGTAAGAATGTGAAACTAAATAAAATACAAAATAATGAAAAACTGGCTTACTGGAAACATTGAAGGTCAAACCTGATGTTTGCCTGAGACCAGGAAAAGGAAGCAGTAAAGACGTAGTGGATGAACAAAAGTAGGCCTTGTCTCTGAGCAATGACAACACCTGAAGGAAACCACCTTGTACTTTGAGTAAAAGTTTATTCACACAAAAAAGGCTGTCTATCATAATCCTATTAAAAAATAGTTACGATGAATAATTGTTTACCTAATTAAAGGCTTTCTTGGCTTAACCGGAAAACAAAGTCATAACTTGCCTTTAACACAAATCAGATTTTGTGTAAAATATTTGTATTTTCTTCTTGACACTTCACTTCGCTCATTTATTTGTCAGCAAATAGGGCAACTTGCTGAACCAGACGGAACAAAGAGGTCAGATCTCCTTTTCTCCTCTCCAAATGGAGAACAGAGGAGGAAGCTAACTTTCCCTACTGGGTTATAGTGCAAAGTGTTGGAATAAAATGTATGTGGAAAGAAGAAAAAAAAAAAAAAAACCAAAAAAACACAAAGGATGGCACAAAGGATGGCACATTTTAGAGTACTGTTTTTAAAGCAAAACAAGATTTATGTGGAAAAATGCAAATATTGATATCTTAGCAAATAAAAATTTTACATATTTCTATTTAAATATGTAAATTAGCATAAAGCCTTCATTATCAATACTGTAAATTAATAAATACTGCAAAGAAAAAAGTGCTGCATAATTTTGCAAGTCCACTTTGCATTTCTTGGTATAATTTTAGAGCCTAAAAGTAACATGAAACATTCCAACTCTGATGTATGTGGGTATGAAAAAAATACAGTGCCTTGCAGAAGAAAGACATCCTTCTATCACAGTAGTTTGTAAAAAATTGTTAAAAATAATACCTTTTACCACCTTTCTAACCTGTCTAGAGTTATTCTTGCGCTCTACAGGACACCCTATGGAACTCCTATATGATGCATCTGAAAAACTTTATGTGTCCAGTTAGTTTGGGAAAATTTATCTAAACATTTTTGATTATGTGGAGAGTATCCAAATGTTATCAACATATCTTCAGTGTCCCAGTATGGCTTCTTTAAAAGTATCTCTAGGTTGTATACCTTGTCTTTGATAGTCGTCAGCAGTAAGGGAAAACTCAAGAAAGTGTAAGCTTTAGGTAACTTCCTCCTATACTCCAGCATCTTGTCACAGAGATTTCTTGAGCCAGATGTTGGAATCTGTTTCAATACCTAATGATGGATTTTTCTCTCACAAATTTGCTCAGTCACTTTTTGAATCCTTATAAAATTCAGAACCCACAGAGTCTTGTGGTAAAGTGTTCCAAAACTAAACTGTCTGCTGTGTAGAGAAGTATCTTCTTCGGCTTGAACCTGACACCTCTTTTCCAATGTGACTAATCCTTTCCCCATGTCACACATATTTTGCACACCTGTAATATAGTCCCTACTCAGCCTTTTTTCTCCCAGGCTAAGGAGCCTTCAGAAGAAGCAATTTTTCATTCTTACTCATTCTTGATTTCTTCCAAGGTACCTCATTCGACTGGAACACCATGGATTTCTACAATAGCAAAATTAGGCCCTCTTTTATTTGCCATTCTAACATTTTTACAGAAGTGTTATGGCCTCAAGTTCTTGTTCTTAAGTGGCAACACATAATTAACGGTTAACGATTGTGTACAAAAGTATAATTTCATTTTTCTCCTCAGATCTTTCCATGTCACTTTACACTTACATGAATGGGAATTTCAAGCGCAGTTTTATCACTGCCATTGTGTCTCAGAAGGTCCTTCTGCTTTTCTTGGTTCATAAATTCATTTCTATGCTCATTCTGAATAAGCTGTTATCAGTTGCAGACTTTCTCATCTCTTCTTCACCTTTTTTTTCCAATCACTTGTGAAGATACTAAATAATGACATGTTCAAAACTAAATAAGTAACCTTTATGTAATGTAAATATAGATAGCATTTGCAGGAAAAATACACAGATGTCTGCAGTGCTTTCTGTTCATCACCTTAATTTTATTTTGACCTGAAAAGTTTCTATTTCTAATGTGGAGTTTGTAAGAATCACTACTAATTACCTATCCTCAAAGAGAAAAGTACCTTTGATTGAAATAGTATATTAAAAAGTGTAGAAAAAAGCTACCTTAGTTATTTTTAAAGTATCAGCTGTAAGTTTATGAACTATATTTTAACTATTATGGATGAGCAACTGGCCTCATATGGGTTTTCCTGTAAATTTCTCACAGTTACATATCAGCCTGCCAGTTGAATCTTTCTGAATATTCTCATTTCTAACTCCTTCTCCCCTTGTGATCCATACTTACTTTTTGCTGAGGAAAAGGCACAAAAGGCTTACAAGTTCAAATGTTTAATGGTTTTATAAAGAAGAATGTTGTAAGAAGGATTGGTTTGACAGTTTGATTAGATTAACACAATCAATCAGTTTCAAGAATATATGCCACCCTTAAAAATACAGGTACTGCAACTTCCTTAGTGGATGCTACTGCATTTAAATTGAAAAGCACAAATATCACATCTTTCCAAAGCAAATTTCCATGGAAAATAAACTGAAACACACTGAATAAGGATGGTGGCATTTATAAACACACTCCTCTCACCAAAAGAATAAATTAGCCAAAATGAAACATGTATACGTGTTTGTGAAGACACATTTATATTTAACAAAATATCCATAGAATTTTTAACTAGTTTGCATGTATCAAAAATAACATGACAATTACTGGAATTACTGAGGTATACAGGAAAAAATTACTTGAATCAGAAATTAAAATATTTACAACATAGTCAACATAGATTTATGAAAGGCAAAACTTAACTAACCTGATCTCCTTCTATGACAAAGTGATCTCCTTAGTGAGGGAAATGCTGTGGGTGTTGTTTACCTAGACTTTAGTAAAGCCTTTGACACCGTTTCACACAGCATTCTCCTGGTGAAACTGGCTGCTCATGGCTTGGATGAGCATACCATTTGCTGGGTAAAAAACTGTCTGGATGGCAGGGCCCAAAGAGTTGTGGTGAATGGACTTAAATGCAGTTGACAGCCGGTCACAAGTGAAGTCCCACAGGGCTCAGTAGTGGGGCCAGTTCTGTTTAACATCTTTATCAACAATCTGGACAAGGGGATCGAATGCACCCTCAGTAAATTTGCAGCTGACACCAAGTTGGGTGGGAGTGTTGATCTGCTTGAGGGTAGGGAGGCTCTGCAGAGGGATCTTGACAGGCTGGAGCAATGGGCCAAGGCCAACTGTATGAAGGTCAGCAAGGATAAGTGCCGAGTCCTGCACTTGGGTCACAACAACCCCCAGCAGCGCTACAGGCTTGGGGAGAGTGGCTGGAAAACTGCCTGGTGGAAAAGGACCTGGGGATGCTGATTGACAGCTGGCTGAACAGGAGCCAGCAGTGTGCCCAGGTGGCCAAGAAGGCCAATGGCATCCTGGCTTGTGTCAGCAATAGCGTGGCCAGCAGGGACAGGGAAGGGATCTGACCCCTGGACTCGGCACTGGTGAGGCCGCCCCTCGATTCCTGTGTTCAGTTTTGGGCCCCTCACTACAACAAAGACATTGAGGTGCTGGAGCGTGTCCAAATAAGAGCAGTGAAGCTGGTGAATGGTCTGGAGCACAAGTCTTATGAGGAGCAGCTGAGGGAACTGGGGTTGTTTAGCTGGAGAAAGGAGGTTAAGGAGAGACCTTATGGTTCTCTACAGCTGCCTGAAAGGAGGTTGTAGCAAGCTGGGTGTCGGCCTTTTTTCCCAAGTAACAAGTGACAGACAAGAGGAAATGGCTTGAAGTTGCACCAAGGGAGGTTTAAATTGGATATGAGGAAAAATTTCTCACCGAAAGGGTTATCAAGCCTTGGAACAGGTTGTCCTGGGAAGTGGTTGAGTCGCCACCCCTGCGGGTATTTGAAAGCTGTGTAGGCATGGTGCTTAGGGACATGGTTTAATGGTGGACTTGGCAGTGTTAGGTTTAAAGTTGGACTCAATGATCTTAAAGGTCTTTTCCAACCTAAACGATTCTATGATTCTGCAAATAAAGTATATTCTATATTTTATAGCCACATAGTATGCTATAAATAGGAATATATAATTTTGTCATTCTGTCTTCTATTAGAATTATCCAGAAAGTTTAAAAGATGAAACAACTGACCAAGCATATCTGGCAATTGTTAACAGGTCTGATTCAAAAAAAACTAAAGAAAAGGAAATTATCTATTATAACTTTGCCTTCTTCAATTTTTTGTTCTGGTAGTTCTAACATTATCTAGACATTGCTTTATTCCTCTCCCCCACCGCCAATTTTACTAAATTTTATATTTCAAAAGATGATTCATAATCCATTCATGAATAAAATGAATGCACAAACCGGCATAGCTATAGCACAAACCTTGAGGATTTATAACCATCCTGCCATTACCAATCTCACCTTGGTATAAGGAAGATCAGAATACAAGGTTAGTAGCAGGATAGACATCTCCTATGGTACTTAAGCAGGAATAAGGTTAGGTCCTTATTTTTCAACTCTGGAGCTTGTGAAGGACAGATCCTTGTTTTCAACTCTATTAATCAACACAACACAATATATCGTGATCAAACTTGTAAATTTTTGTACAAACACTACTTTCTGTAGTAACGATAATAATGGACTAGGTTCTGATTTATGGTTGAACAAATACATGATTAGTTTTATCTTGTATAATGATACAATTATCTTGTAAAACGATACGATTCTATCATGAAACAATGACAGCAAAAGTAGACATATTTGAACTTTTGTTAACAAAGCACAAATAGTCTGAAATTACTACAGATAAAATGTTCACAACTTTTAAATCTTTTCAACACATGTTGAAGATGCACCAAGTAACATTAGATACAGACTAAGTGCATCTGATAGACTGTAGTGATCTCCATATAATAAAAAAATTTACTGTTTGCCTTGAGATAGTGCCTAGTTAATCCAGGACTGTGTGAGATGGACCAAGTAAGGTTATCTGAAAGCTCATATCTGAATTTACATTAGCAAGTAACTCAAGCCAATAGGAGATGATGAGATTAGAGCAGTTTGGGCTGAAGCTTCTACAGCTACAGTAAATGCCATTTGGATTTGCGTCTTCACACTCAATTTAGTCTTGGATTTTACTTCAGACTAGATTTAGCCTTGAGCCCTCAAATACAATGTTACCACCATTCACAAGGTTCAAAGCAAAATCATTGCCTTGAGACATGTTTGTCCCCGTGAGGGGACATTATGTATTGGAGCCTCTCTGGCCTGTAGCTGAAAAAGAGGTTACTGTTAAATTTCCTCAGAAAGGGATTAACAACAGAAATTTTCTGTGAATGAAACCAATAGAAGGCAAGTGAGGACAAAAGGGGAATTTGCTTCAGAACTGCACTGCTGTTCCAAAACAAAATGCAGACATGCCTTTGCTCTGTGTATATGTAGACTGGAATCTAAATCTTGCTTCTCAAAAGAACAACTTGGAAAAAAGTGCCTAATATACACAGAATGCAAACAATCTAGTAGGTGTTATCAAAATGGTAACTGAAGAATATATGAGCTGCACATGCTAACTTATATAATCAAGGTCACCTCACATGACTGCAGGGATACTACTGCCTATAAGCACCTACAAGTACAAATCTGCAAAACTAGCAGCATGCCTATTAACACAAGATTGTTCAAAAAAGCTGGAATTTCTTATTTCCATGTCTGTGAAAATTATGTCTTTTAAACAAAAGCTTAATAGTTCTAGAAAGGAAAAAAATCTTTAATTTTAAGGGGAAGGAAAGAAAAAAGAAAACAACGAAGGCTGCGATTAGAGGACTGGGAAACAAAGATAGAAAGGTTGGTGAATTGTCAATGCTGATTAAGACAGTGGAGAAATAAAAGCTAGATAGGGTGAAATTAAAGCATTGTGAACCCCTAAAATTTGAATGAAATCTCAGTAATCAACTAAATACAAGTGTACTTTACTATTCTGCTAAAGTGGGCTGAAGTATATCACTAGTGTAATATTCAACCGTTCAAAAGAACAGTAGCTAAATTCAGCATATAGCACACTGTAAGCATTAGAGAAAAGCGTATTGTTCAACTTCACAAATTACCAGTTTTGGAGTGTTCAACCAGGGGCACTTTAAAAAACCCCACAAAACCAAAAAACAAAACAACAACAAACACACAAAACAAAAAACACCCACACAAACCAAAACAAATAAGTATGATTTTTCTTAACTCAACTCATTTCATAAGCTACCTTCAAATGAAGTTCCCAAAGGCATTTTTGGCAACCTTTGTCAGCATAAATGAAAGACAAACTTTTACCACTGGCAACACACAATTCAACTTCTATCTGATTGCATGAACTTCAGCATTTCTCAAACATCACGATTAATATGAACTGAGAAAGCTATATAAAGAACCCTATTTTTTCTTTCAATACTTTTAAAATAAATAAAGTCTTATTTTTCCCTCTCTACTGTGGAAAAATACAGTTTCAGCATTTAACCCAAGTACCTCCAGCTTGAACTGAAATTTATCTTACTTCAACTACCACCACTGTCATGACTTTCAAAAACTGCAACAGATGCGGAGTCACCTTCTCTGAAAGATGTGTTTCCCACAACAGCTATTTTCATTTTATTTGTAAACTCTTTCATTGTTTACAAAGCAATAACAGTACTGCAGCACAGTTAGGAAGCTCAAGTTGTGATTCAGACATTATACTTAGTCTTGAGTGAGTGCTTTAAAGAGATTTATTTTGATTTTTAGCTTCAATGAAAGATATTACTACCCTATGGAATGTTGTTGAAGACAAGTGAGTTAACTGAAATGAATCCTACCCACTGCCTCCCATGCACAAATTTGTTAACTGCTTTATTAAACACACAGTGAAAATGGATTAGGGTGTAGCCAGAAATGCTGAATATAGAAAGTAACGTTCTTCCACAGACATATCTTTTCAAATAGGTGAATAGACTAGGTAATATTTTAAAAAATAATAATCATTTGAGAGATAGTGGTATCAAATTAATAATTAATTTAAAATGTGCAGGCATTTTTAGTTATAACTGATTTGTATGCTTAATCAGAATAATCACAACAACAACCTAATATTTCACAAACTGTACTTTCTCTTGCATGTTCTATACTCTGTTCAGAGATCTGCATAATCAGAAGGACAACTTACTTTCTGAACCAGTGCCAAACTGAAGATTCCTAAACTGAAATTTTCTGTTGTTTTGAAATTAATCTTAACAGCTAAGGGCGGCAAAGATTTAGTGGAATAATGCTTACCAATGACCGTCCAGAGGACAGATGAAATCCGATTTAATTTGAAAATCACTGTCCATGACTGATGCCACATTAGGCAAAACTTTAGAACCTCTTCATATTTACCAACATACTGCATCATATGTAGCATTATTTCAGTTTCACACAACAAAAATATTAATTCCAATTAAGCACAGAACAGACAAAATATAGCACAGATTTATATACACTTTGACATTGTTGGCCTTTTGATCAGTAATTCCTGAACTACTGTTGGGAGGGAAAAAAAAAAAAAAAAGATAACCACAAGAATACGTACAGAGAAAAATGGAAAAATGGAAAAGAAATGAAGGAAATGAATGATGGAAAATCTGGGTAATGACAAAAGCAGCAAATGACATATTCTATCTGTTTTAAAGAGATTAATGTTATTCATATCAGACAAGAAATTCAAAACAAGAATAAGAATTGTGCTTTTTGAACTTCTGTGAAGGGAAAGCAGAGTACAGATAGTCTGAAAAATGTAAGAGAAAAGTATGTTGCACAAAAAAATCCTATGCAGGATTTACCACAAAAAGTTACAAAATAAGAGAATCAAGAGCTTTCGGGAGAAAAAAGAAGAATTGTTGGTATCAGTAATTGTCATCAGCTATCTAGGGAGAACTGTCATATAGATGCTCTGAAATGCATATCTTAACTAAAGGAGTCAAGTCAAAAAAAAAAAAAAGTAGATATGCAAATCATCAGCATAATCTGACAGTGAAGTTGTAGGAAAGCCTCAGATCACGCACGAATAGGATGGAGAAGGAAAAGTAAAACAGGACCAAGAACCCCTGTGAGACTGGAAGAGCACAACAGCTCTCAAAATAGACAGTCCAGGGTAATGCAAGTTGCAGAGCAAAGCACAAGACTGTCATGTTATTAGGAAAACAAGAAAGGCCAGAATATTAAAAAAGAAGTGATCATTACTAGGAGCTAAAGCACTGGAGAGACAAAAGAAGATAAAGTTCTTAATATTTCATCTAGTTCTAATGATGCGCATTGCAGAAACAAACAATAATTATACTGATTTTATAAACCCCCTACAAGTATCTATGCTACTATAAAGAAGATATTTTTACTGGATTTGCTGAATACTAGTTTGTCCTTTCTTTCCTCCCTCAAGGTTGTGTTTGAATTTAGGTACCATGTCTTACACAGTGGAAGAGAGTAAAAAATTATTTTGAAAGCTTAATAGATTTTCTGTGCAGGCTACTTAAAAGCTTTGTCATAAAATAGTCTGCTTCAAAGCCAATCAGGTTAATCTGTGCACCTCAACATACTAATCTTCAATATAGTAGAATGCTCTGCAGTACAGAGATTAATTTTGTCATTAATATGTACTAATATTTTACATATGGTAGTGATGCTGCCTTGTTTTCTAAAGTGGTATCAACTGTAAATTTCTGAATTTCAAGTCTATTTTATAGTAATTTATTTTGTTTCTTACCTGGATGGAGTTCTGCTGTTCAGAAAATTATTACGCAAAATAATATAAACCAATATATACAGTATTATTTCCAATTTTGTTTTTAATTTACAGAAGTAACAAAATGCTTGTATTTTCATTCAATTGTTCATCTTGCATCTATTATAAACATTTCTGATTTTATTTTAAATTTTTACTGTTCAAAGCTGGAAACATCATGCATTCTCACATTAAGGTAATCTATATCAACTATGTGTAAGCTATGAATGTTTTAATAAATTTGAAACAAGGAACCAGAGAACTGTACAGCACATTAGGATATTTTACGTTTGTTCAGGTTTTAACAACAATAAGTTTATCAGAAACAAAAGGAAAAAAATCAAATGGTGGTCATAGTTTAGTCACTAATGTTCACTTCTATGAACACCAATAACCAACATAACAAGAGCTTGTGTAGAGAACCAAGTAGATTCCAGCTTTAAAATACTAAACTAAACAACTCGAACTTGTAGCGTAGTCTCTTAAGACATGTCAGTGAAACTCAGTGAGGAAGGTCTCTGTGGGAAGAAGGAGCAGCTCTATCCTGCATTCCAGGTATGTCCTGCAAAGCTCCTGTTATGCTCTGGCTCCTTCCCCTGTGAATTGTGAATTACCCACTGACTCCACATCTCTGCTCACAACCTGCACAGAAGAGTCCCTGCATCCATGACACAAACACAAGCACAAACAGAATGCAACAGTATTGTGTCCAATAACTCTCATGTTTAAATAACATTAGGGGCATGAGAAGAAAACCCTGAATTAGTAAGCTCAAAGAAGTTCAGATAACAAGGCTTGTAACGGAGTGTTTCCCGTTTTTTTTTTTTCTTTTTTTTTTTTTTTAATAGTATCTAAAGGCAGAAAAGATGAAACAATGCATGCATAACATACACTGAATCAATTTTGACTGAATAGCCTTGCAAAGATAGTGACAATTATTTTGCTATATTGCATAAAACAGTGCTTACAATGTGTTTGAAATCTTTTTCAGAAGTGTTTAAGATCTGATAATAAAGATCTATTTATAAATTAAAGATGGAAGCTTACTCTCCTTACTCTACATAAAAATCCATGTGGTTGTGGAAAAAACATGCAGTTGACAGCACTCAATAGCTTGGATCTATGCTACTTCATGTATCATCAAAGGTACTTCTTACCAACAGTGAATCAGTTTGTCATGAACAAATGCCCTGAAATCAAGCTTATGGCTATCTATTACTACAACCGTCCTTTGGCTTACAGAATTTTGTCTATAGGTAAAATTAAGAAGTTTCATTTTCACATACTAGCTTTTAGATTGCTGTATTGACAGTTATAAAATGAAACTTAATACCAAAATAAACATTATGTTACACAGATACTGGAACAATTTTGTTGAGACAAACGACAAGTAACTGAGCTAACACAGGTTACAACATTTAACAATACTATAGGTAGAGAATGACCTACTTTTTGGAAGCACTGATATTACTTACCTGTTCACATCTGGTTTACACAAATCTGAGTGACTCAGACTATGAAAATAACAGAATTAAATATCAATAGTATTGTGTCCAGTAGTGATAATTCAGAAGATGATCATTCACAGGACTTGGTCTAAGTTTGGTCTAAGCACACTGAGAGAATACCAATTCAATCAACAGAAACTGTGGAGCACCATTTTCAGAGAAAAGCCATACACTCAACACCAGTTGAAACAATAGCCAAAGGAGATTAAAATCTGACATAGTTCATTAACTTCACTTAATTTACGGAATATCTGGGATAACAGTAAAGTATATTTGTAAAGCAAAAGCGCACAAGACTTTCTGAATGAGATTTTAGCATTTCTTTATTCAGCCAAGTATATATCTACCTTTATCCATGCCATTTTATTAACAAAATACCCAGAGCATAAAATCAGTTAATCTAGAAACTGTTGGCCTATTCCCATAATTAGCACTAACAAAGGGGTTTCCTGATTAAGGAACCATAAATCCTTCTTTTGACAAACAGAAAAATAAATTTGGAAGTAGAACCAAATGGTGAGTTTAAGGAACACCTTCAATAAATTATTTGCTCTGTAATGGGAAGTCATTTAATGCCACATTGAACTATATGCTTCACTGAGTAAAAAACTGTCTGGATGGCCGGGCCCAGAGAGTTGTGGTGAACGGAGTTAAATCCAGTTGGCGGCCGGTCACGAGTGGTGTCCCCCAGGGCTCGGTGTTGGGGCCACTCCTGTTTAACATCTTTATTGATGATCTAGACCAGGGGATCGAGAGCACCCTCAGTCAGTTTGCAGCTGACACCCAGTTGGGTGGGAGTGTTGATCTGCTCAAGGGTAGGGAGGCTCTGCAGAGAGACCTGGACAGGCTGGAGCCATGGGCTGAGCCCAGCTGGGGGAGTTTCCATAAGGACAAATGCCGGGGGCTGCCCTTGGGCCACAACGGAGGAGTGGCTGGAGAGCTGCCAGTCAAAGAGGGACCTGGGGTGTTGATTGACAGCTGGCTGACCAGGAGCCAGCAGTGTGCCCAGGTGGCCAAGGCGGCCAATGGCATCCTGGCTTGTGTCAGCAATAGCGTGGCCAGCAGGGACAGGGAAGGGATCTGACCCCTGGACTCAGCACTGGTGAGGCCGCCCCTTGATTCCTGTGTTCAGTTTTGGGCCCCTCACTACAAAAAGGACATTGAATGACTCGAGCGTGTCCAGATAAGGGCAACGGAGCTGGTGCAGGGTCTGGAGCACAGGTCGTACGGGGAGCGGCTGAGGGAACTGAGGGTGTTTAGTCTGGAGAAGAGGAGGCTGAGGGGAGACCTCATCGCCCTCTACAGCTACCTGAAAGGAGGGTGCAGAGAGCTGGGGATGAGCCTCTTTAACCAAGTAATAAGCAACAGGACAAGACATAATGGCCTCAAGTTGTGCCAGGCAAGGTTTAGACTGGATATTAGGAAGTATTTCTATACAGAACGGGTTGTTAGGCGTTGGAATGGGCTGCCCAGGGCAGTGGTGGAGTCCCCATCCCTGGAGGTGTTTAAGAGTCGGGTTGACATAGCGCTGAGGGATATAGTGTAGTTGGGAACTGTCAGTGTTAGGTTAATGGTTGGATGACTGGATGATCTTCAAGGTCTTTTCCAACCTACATGATTCTGTGATTCAATGATTCAATAAAATATCTTATATTTGAATGGTGCTTGATAATACTTCACCTCTACACTGGCATCATTGGTCTGACAATTAGTTCTTGTGCCTACAGCATGAGGCAGATGGGTTAAACACTTTTGCTCACATCTCCTCATCAACAGGAGATATGGCTACACAAAGTCCCCTCCACAAATGTAGATTTCTTATAAAAGAGGAAAAAAAACCCAACCATGTACAAATACAGCTTCATGAAAAAATTCACATCGTGGAGTTCCACAGCTGCTTTGAACAAAGTAAGAATAGGCTGCTGCTGAAAAGGCAGCTTAACCTAGCTCCACTGCCTTGCACATATTTACGCAATGTCATTTATGTCAACATAAAGCATTATGTAGCCATTTAAGGAACCAGATCATTAAATTCATCTAGGTGGAAACTTACCCAACAGAGAAAAGTTATATCATCTCAAAGCAACAGTGAAATCACAGTGAAGATGGATAGCTCAGCATGCCAGGAAATATCTGACAGCTCACCCATCAGAAGGATATTCACCTTTGCCATTCTAGATGATTCAGCTCATTCTGGGACGGGAAAGCATGAGATCAGTGTAAGGAAGGTTGTAATAATGGACAAGAGCATATGTGGAAGCAAAGGCAGAAATATCTGTTAGTGGTTGCTTCATTTAGATGTCTCAAGCAGAAAATGTGGACACACATCTTCCCATCACTTGCAAGAAAACTCCTTTTTGAAAAATAAGTGACAAATTTTCAGTTCCTGACTTCCCAGTCTTTATAGGCAAAACACATGTGAACAGCTACTCTTAATACATACTAATTTAAATTATGTCTCATATAAATCACAGAATCATTTAAATTGGAAAGGACCTCCTGAGATCATCCAAGATCATCCAGTCTGTTCACCCTGCTAAAGCAGGGTCACCTAGACTTGGTTGTCTAGGACCAGTTGGTTTCTCAATATCTCCAAGGATGGAAACCCCATAAATTAGGCAACCTATGCCAGTGTTTGATGACCTTTACAGGACAAAAGTGTCTTCTTGTGTTCAGATAGAATTCCATGTGTTTCAATTTGTGCCCATTACCTCTTCTCTTCTCACTGGGCTCTGCTGAGAAGTTTTACAAATATAATCATAATTCAGAGACTAAGGAAATATATGGGGACTAGAGATACTAATTTTAAAACTACCTTTGAAATCACAGGAAAGTGTCATGAAAGTCTGATTTATACGAAAACTACAAGATGAACAAAACTAAAGAGCATATGGATGTGAGACACGGGATTTTCCTTTCTCTCTAATTGTACAGAAACATGATTCTCTTTCAGTGTTTGGCCTTTAAGAACAATATCAATTTTAATAAAGCCTTCTAGAAAGATGACTACAAAGTAGCTAAGAAACAAAATTAATTATTTTCTAGACTGTATCTAAAATTCTATTATCATGCTACAGTCATGCATCAAGATCCTGATCAATAACGCACTTTTAGGGTGCCTGGCTAATTATCTAAATTCCTGAATTTTTCTATTGAAGTCAATGGGATTACTCACATTCTCTAAATTAAGCATAAGAGAAAATACTTCATCTCATCATCTCTACATTCACAATCAACTTCCATTTAGCCACAGAAAAATTATCATCTATTTTGACAGTGCTGGAAGCTGCCTTAAGAACTTGAACCTAGAAAAACCTACAGGCTTATCTACACATTCCACTGCATTTTGATTACGTATGATTTTTGGATGTCTAGATACCTTCCTCATAAAACAGCATGGCTACATATCTTTTTCCTTCTTTTATTTTCTACATTGAAACCCCCCTGATGTCGGTGAAAGCTACTAAAGAAAAATGGGCAAAAATTGGCAATAAGCAGACATATTTGCAATCCACACTTATTTACATTAAAAACAGTTGATCTAGTGGCCCAGAATGTCACATGATAAAAAAGTCCTTTTCAATATTATAAGAGGACTTTTGACCCACTTTTTGCAGAAATTCTGAGAGCATCCATTCTGAGATTATGATTTCTAAATTTAAGTGTCTACAAGCATGCTCTGTACTTAACCTACACAGGTAATGAAGAAATAGTCAGTATGTTCAACGGAGCCTAAGAAGAAATTCAGCTGTCCAGCAACTCTAAGTCATACCTAATCTCTCCCTCTAAGCTCCTCTGAGTTCATTTACTAGGTCTCCATCAGCTATCATGGAAGCTTAGATACCTGACACAGCAACACACCCACAAACTTCCAGTAACACACATGTATTTTTACATTTATATCTCAGACTGCACCACACCTCTGCCTACAGGTAAGAAACCAGAGACTAGGAACCTGGGAGTTTCAGATCTGGCAGACCTCTAAATTCCCATGTACTAACGAGTAATACACAAATTCATATGAAGACATGCATTTGTATGAGATGATAACTTCAGCGTTTATGGGGAGTCATATTTAAGCAATTCATACAGGCAGCTACTGTCAGTTTTATAATTGCTAGTGCAAGTGCATATTTCTTGGGAGTTCAGGTAAACACCATTATACAGTCATTGACTCCCAAGAAGTAACCTGATACAGAATCAAAGACTCATCTAGGTTGAAAAAGACCTTGAAGATAACCTAGTCCAAACATTAACCTAACACTAACTGTTCCCAACTATACCATATGCCTAAGCGTTACGTCGACCCAACTCTTAAACATCTCCAGGGATGGGAACTCCACCACCTCCCTGGGCAGCCCATTCCAATGACTAAAAACCTGTTCTGTAAAGAAACACTTCCTAATATCCAGTCTAAACCTTGCCTGGAACAACTTGAGGCCATTTCCTCTAGTTACTTGATGCTAACAGGAACAGAGAACTTTTTTGACCGATGGACTGGTTTGATGGATGGAACCCTGGGTCATGGGTCACATCACTGGGATCCTCAGGACTCACCGGGTGGGGAGGATGGCTTGTAAATATTAGTATTGTGATATTGTGCAAATTTTTGCTTTTCACAGTATTCCGTTCAGCACTTAGATATATGCTCTCTCACCTTCTGTCTTCTTTTTCCCTATACTTTTTGAGATTACAATAGTCAAAGAAGAACTTGGAGTGTTTGAGTCATGGGGTAGGATGTGAGAGACGAGAAACCAGGCCTGCGAGAAACTAAAGAAAAACAGAATGAGACAGAAAAAGTTGAGGCTGACCGAAGAAATGTCTCAAACACTCGCAAGACAAAACTATGAGTAACAGGGTGCATTCTGTGGAGATTGAAACTGATAAGGCTGCCCGAATAACACAAGATGCAGCTGGAGGAGGAAGCTCTGTGGAGACAGGACGGCCCTGATCTGGGGAACCTGGGTAAATATCAAGGGCCATGTGTCCGGTGAATGACCTTTGATTCATTATCCACAAATTGCAAATTAAAGTTAACATCCCTCAATATGGTAACAAGGGCTAACATGACCAGGCTAATTACATCATCCCATGAAAACACTTACCCCTGCCTTTACATAGGATACGTACCTATGTGGGTCGACCTAGAGGACGGACCCAAGGAAAGTGGGTATAAATCAAAGGGAGGAAGAAAGGGGAGGCCCTGGAGAGAGCAGGGAAGAAAAGAAGAGGGATGCAAGTGAAAAAGACAGCTGCCTCCTGGAACCTTTGCCAGCGGGATCAGCACAGGAACCCAGACCGGTGATCTGTACTCCCTCTATCTCCTTCTTTTTGTTTTTCCATTAAGAAATGTGAGGCATATTGTATTGCTTGCCACAATTTCCTACATACTTAACTAATTATCATGTGTTAAATTAGTACATTGTGTGTAGTTAATAAATGCTTGGACTTGGAGACTTGTTGTCTGTTCCATTAGAGATGTGCGAATCTGAGTCACCCGTCCCCTTGTCTGAGCAGGATGTGACACTTTGTTAAAGAGGCTCATCCCCAGCTCTCTGCACCCTCCTTTCAGGGAACTGTAGAGGGCGATGAGGTCTCCCCTCAGCCTCCTCTTCTCCAGACTAAACACCCCCAGTTCCCTCAGCCGCTCCTCGTACGACCTGTGCTCCAGACCCTGCACCAGCTTCGTTGCCCTTCTCTGGACACGCTCGAGTCATTCAATGTCCTTTTTGTAGTGAGGGGCCCAAAACTGAACACAGGAATCGAGGGGCAGCCTCACCAGTGCCGAGTCCAGGGCTCAGATCCCTTCCCTGTCCCTGCTGGCCACGCTATTGCTGACACAAGCCAGGATGCCATTGGCCGCCTTGGCCACCTGGGCACACTGCTGGCTCCTGGTCAGCCAGCTGTCAATCAACCCCCCCAGGTCCCTCTCTGACTGGCAGCTCTCCAGCCACTCCTCCCCAAGCCTGTAGCGCTGCTGGGGGTTGTTGTGGCCCAAGGGCAGCCCCCGGCATTTGCCCTTATGGAAACTCCCCCAGTTGGGCTCAGCCCATGGCTCCAGCCTGTCCAGGTCTCTCTGCAGAGCCTCCCCACCCTCGAGCAGATCAACACTCCCACCCAACTGGGTGTCAGCTGCAAACTGACTGAGGGTGCTCTCGATCCCCTGGTCTAGATCATCAATAAAGATGTTAAACAGGAGTGGCCCCAACACCGAGCCCTGGGAGACACCACTCGTGACCGGCCGCCAACTGGATTTAACTCCGTTCACCACAACTCTCTGGGCCCGGCCATCCAGACAGTTTTTTACCCAGTGAAGCGTGTGCCCATCCAAGCCATGAGCAGCCAGTTTTGCCAGGAGAGTGCTGTGGGAAATGGTGTCAAAGGACTTACTAAAGATGGTGTAAACAACATCCACAGCCTTTCCCTCATCCAATAAGCAGGTTGCCCTGTCATAGAAGGAGATCAGGTCTGTCAGGCAGGACCTGCCTTTCATAAACCCATGCTGACTGGGCCTGATCCCCTGGTTGTCCCACATGTGTTGTGTGATGGTACTAAGGATGAGCTGCTCCATCAGCTTCACAGGCACCGATGTCAAGTTGACAGGCCTGTAATTTCCTGGATCATCCTTCCAACCCCTCTTATAAATGGGCATCACACTGGCTTCCAATCTGTCAGGACCTCCCCAGTCAGCCAGGACTGCTGGTAAATGATGGAAAGTGGCCTGGAGAGCACCCCAGACAGCTCCTTCAGCACCCTCGGGTGTATCCCATCTGCTCCCATAGACTTGTGTGTGTCTGTGTGATGCAGTAGTTCACTGACTGTCTCCTCCTGGATTGCGGAGGGTCGTTCTCCCAGTCTCTGTCTTCTGGCTGAGGAGGCTGGATTCCCTCAGTACAACCAGTCTTGTTAAAGTCTGAGGCAAAGAAGGCATTGAGCACCTCAGCCTTTTTCTCATCACTCATTGCCATGTTTCCTCCTGCATCTAGCAGGGGATGGAGACTCTCCCTGGTCTGTCTTTTGCTGCTCACATACTTAGAGAAACATTTCTTGTTATCCTTAATTGCTGTAGCAGATTAATTTCCAGCTGGGCTTTAGACCTCCTGATTTCCACCCTGCATCGCCTCAGAGCATCTTTATAATCACTGTGAGTGGCTAGCCCCTTCTTCCAAAGGCCGTAAACCCTCCTTTTCTCCCTAAGTTGCAGCCAAAGCTCCCTGTTCAGCCAGGGTGGTCTTCTCTGCCACCGGCTTTTCTTACAGCACCTGGGGACAGCCTGCTCCTGTGCCATTAACACTTCCTTCCATCAGTTGGCACACTGCAGTAATGGGAGACATCCCATCATGTTTCCATGACAGCCACTATATCATAATTTTCCTGTTGCATCATGGCTTCAAGCTCCTCCTGTTTGTGCATTGGTATAGATGCACTTCAGATGGGCTGATGTCCCCAGAACCTTTTCAGATTTAGAGATCCTAATTCCAGCCTGACTTTTCACAGGTGATACCACAGTTACTGATCCATCAATATCCCTTGCATCTTTGTTGTGATGCATGTCTCCATCCTTTGCCTCCACCGAGATAACAGAGTGAGGGTCATTGCTGGCACAACAGCGCACAAACTGTGGCAATCTTCCCACAAATCTGTGGCTTATGCCTGGGAGTTCCAGTTTTGTCCACTTCCCTCTTCAAATCTAATTTAAAGCTCTCTCAATCAGCCCAGCTAACTCCTGCCCCAAGATACCTTTCCCCCTCCGGGACAGGTGCATCCCATCTGTTGCCAAAATTCTGGCATCCTGTACACTAACCCGTGATTGAAAAATCCAAAGCCCTACCAGTAACATCAGTCTCAGAGCCACAAGTTCATCTCTCGAGTTCTCCTGTAATCTTCTTCATCCATCCTCACAACTGAAGGGATGGAGAACACAGTTTGTGCTCCTGACCCCGTAACCAGTTTCCCTGAGGCCCTGAAACCTATCTTCACTGATTTTGGACTTCTCCTAGTATTATCATCATTACCTACCTGAAAAACCAAGAGAGTGTAGTAGGGTCTCACTAGAGTTGGGAGTTTTACTGTGAGGTCCTTTACCTGGGCCCCCTTCTGGGGTTCTTTTTAGAATTGGTTTTAATACCTCGTCTAGGATGACCCAGCCTTGGTGGACCTTCATCTTCCTCCTTATTTGGCTCATTTTCTTCATCGTTCTCTGCTTCATTCACAAGTTCCAGAGCCCCATATCTGTTGTGAAGAGGCATCATGGAAGTTGAGGGAGGTTGGAAGAGGATTTTCCTGCCTCCCTGAGCAGGGATCTGTTTCTAGCCTCCCCCATCTCTTAGGTCCCCTCCTTCTGCCTGGTAGCAAGAGGGTGAGGGATGGTCTGCCCCTTTTGGAGCCTCCATTTGCTCCTTTTGCTTCAAGGGTGCTAAGGTGCTACTACACCAGTCAATTTCCCTTTTGCACTCCCTAATACTTCTTAATCTTTCGACCTCTCCTTTGAGTTTAGCCACCAGGCTGAGCAGGTCATCCAGCTGATCACAGCGCACACAGGTGTTGTCACTGCTGCCCTCCAGCTGGATTGACAGGCTCAGGCACTCCTTGCAGCATGGGACCTGGACCACTGTATGTTTGCATGGCAACTCTCTCTGTGTCGATACGCATTTCTCATGGTCCCCAGCCTGCTCTGCTATACCACAGAATTTGAACAGAGATACAGAAAGTTTCAAGATTGATTCTTCCTGCAAGGCCAGGACAGAATGTGAAAATAAAGACAGGGCTAAGCAGATTAGATGTATTAAGTGATACGACTAAAATCCCAATTATGAGAAGAGCTGGCACAGATATAAAGCTGATTTTATTTGATGGAGGAAGCAAGTTAACTTTTTTAAAAATCTTTGTTGAGGGAAAACATACATGACAGGGTGGGGTAAGGTGAGGATATGTAACTGCAGATCACAGTTTTGGATCTGTGTGTGCACATTTGCTCAAAATCAGCACCTGCTAAGTCTGCTTTCACTGAGAATTGGAGAACCCTGTCTCTCAGTAAGAAACTGCAAACTAACAAACTAGACCTGGCTGTACAACAAAAGAGTACCAAATGTATATACACATCATCATAATTCTAGAAATAGCATTTGGCTTTCTTCTTTTCTAGGAGAAAGCCTGAGAGCTTATATTAGTGTGAATGAGTGTATTTTAAGGTCATATTGAAATACTGAATTAATGTTTAAGAAACTTGGTTCTTCTCCATTGTGCACATAATCCTTATGCACGTTAAAGACTATATAAAGTTACATATACAGTTCAAGATAAAGCAGTCTGGTTCTTTTTTTGACTAACATTCTTACCTTCTCTTCTTTAAGTTTTATATTAATTTAGATTGCAGTTAGTACAAGATAAACAATAAGAGGTCACTGACTTCAGGGCTATACCACTGAAATGTAATTGCCTGCCACAATAAAGTCCTAATGAGCAGAACTATTGTCAATGGGAGGTTGCCTTGGCAACAAAGTTATACCAGAAGATAATCATCCATGTGGTGGAAGGTGATGGCAGTCAGTTGCCTGACAGGTTTAAAAAGTATAAAAACTTTTCAATTGCTCAAGTTGAAGAGAAGCTTTCTATATCAGGAGTCTAGAGACAGAAGGGAAAATACTGATGTGCTGAACACAAAAGGATCTGGAAACTTCCAGAGAAATGCAGAGACAGAATAAGGACGTTTTGTTTAAACAGGTACATGTTTACATTGCCAGCCTTGCAAGTAAAAGTCCTTGTCTCATGTTCCCATTTTCCTACGGTGCCCAAGAACTATATTTGACTTAAATCATACTTTTAGGTTTACTTTTAAAGAAAACAATGCCTAAAGGTGGTCTTAAATTGTAGTGCAAGTGGGTGAGATCAAGGCTGGGTTCAGTAGACAGCAGGTCACTGAATTCCAGCTCTCAGGTAGGAAGCTAAAAAAAAAAAAAAAAAAATCCCCAAGACAAAACAAGAGCTGGAAGAATCAAAGGGAAAGTCATGACCTGAGTACAGGCTCCAGAGGCGGCTGATGCTTTTTAATCCAGGAGCTGGTTTCTCTGATGGTATATGGCAGGTGGACAAGAAGAAGAATAGCTATCAAGTCACAGAGTATTTTTACCTTTCTTAAGAAAAATGAACTTTCACATTTGCATTTTATGTGTGGACAGGAAAGGTTATATGCAACTACGTTTGTCTCCCCTACTTCAGAAACATTTGACCTGCTGGCCAGTTTCAATCAAATTGACAAATGCCTTGAAAGCTTGAAGACATGATCCTACTCATGTGTTAGTAATTGGATATTAAATATTCAGATGTCCACACACTTCTAACAAGGTCGCTACACAAGACTGTAAAATTAAGTTGTTGTCAAACAAGAAAGAAAGTGTTCATACATTAAAAGGACAAAAAAAATATAGAAGAGTATCTGTGTTGATCACTAAATTACTAAGTGGTCTTGAAAAATAAGAGTTTGCTAGAGATGTAAAATTTTTCAGGATAGCTTTTAGTGGTAAAAAATAAAATTGTCTGCAACAAATTGCAGAAATCTGTTGTGTCACTGAATAATAAAATGGCAAATGAAATTCAGTCTGCATACACACACAGAGGGTAAAACACTACAAAGCATACACACACCTGATGTTGTCTTTGACATTAACCACTAAGACAGACAAACTGGACTAACTGTGAACAGTTACCTGAAAGCACTCATATTCAACAGAAGAAAAGGCATGAGAGACTATAAATACAGAAATAAAGAAAGAAATAGAAAACAACTTAATATCCTCTGTGAATCTATGGTGTGATCATCTCTTGAAGTTTTCATTTAGTATATGACAGAAATAAAATTTATAGTAAAACTATAAAGACCACGGAGAAGAGAGAGAAGCACAAAAAGTGTATGAAGGTAAGGCTTCTGTAAGTACAGATATTTTTCTGCTTGGAAAAGGAGTGATTGCATACAGAGACAGAAAACAGTTTTGAAACAGGTGATGGGGAAAAAGTGAATAAAGAATGATTTGACACCATTCTCATAATCAAAGAAATAAGTGGAAGTGAATTAAAAAAAATATCTTTTGTTAAATCAAAGGAGGATTTTATTTTTTTTTCACACTGCATAAAGCAATTGCAAAAAAATCACTGTCATGGTATGTTTTAAAAATTGTATTTTAAAACAATTAGATACATACCTAATAATATTCAATGGGCATTTAGAAAACATTTATAACAGATAGAGATATAATAAAGCTTCTGAGTAGTGGAAGATGGGAGGGTATACACCTTCCCCAGTCTTTCGCTCTCACTATAAATGTTTGTTGTTGTCCACTTAACCTAACCTGGTTCAAGGATATTTATAGTCCAAACCATGCTTCGTATAAAAAAAGACCAGACCATTGGGACAGTGAGAGGTCTTACGTTTATGCTGAAGAAAAGAAAAATTGTCTTCTTAATATCATGAACTCAATATGGAAAAGAGATGTTAGTATTGCCATAAAAATAAAAATATTCCTAGCCATGAAAAATTATATCTACTTTCAGTAGACGTATTTTGAGTCTTTTGCCTCAGGTGGCTTAAGGCTTTGATTGAGACCAGAGTAGTGATAATATCTTTCTTGTATAGATTTTCCAGTGTCTGTTGAGAAATGCACTCCTGTTTCAACTTTAATTGATTTTTTTAAAATAAATAAATACAAATCACAAGACAACACTACTGAAAAAAAGATTTAAATCATTCTCTTATTCAGGGAATCAAAATCTCTGATTGAGTCTAGGTAAAAAATGGAAACACAGGAAAAAACTACAGCTGCATTTTTGAACATTTCTTAAATTTCAGTGACTGATGGCCAGACAAAAACCATTATTATATGTAACCCATTTTCCTCATCTTTTCTCTCTCTCACTTTTTTTTTTTTTTTTTTCTTCTGGTGGGAGGTGATGGTGTTCCAATTTCCATAACCAAACTTTTATCATAACATGTCCCTATAGTTAGACCTCTACTTCTCCATTTGGATTAAAGACAAAACCTGTGCTTCTGCAGTTCTTCATAAGCTTCAATAAGATTCTTGAGTCCTCAGCACTTCTGGAAAATTACATGTTTCTTATTGAAATATACATCAGATTACTTTTTTTAAACAAAAGCCTCTTGATCAAAAGCCAATAACAAGCTACATAAATGATACCAACAAAAAAAATGTAAAACAAAGATGTCTGTTACCATATCGGTCAATAGAGTATATGAGGTCCAACATGGTATACATGTCAAAAAAAAATTAACACTAAGTCAGAAAGAGGGAAAAAAACTTCAACCCTCCTTGAAAGAAAGGATATAAATCACTGGTCAAGTACATGTAATAATACTTGGTCTAATTAAGACACATTTACATTTTCCAGAAAAACGAAAAAAATGTTTATTTTGAGAAAAGGAAGTCTCCTGGATTAAGAAAGATTAAAATTCAAGGAGGAAGAGACACATTTTTCTGGACCCACCTGCAGGGCTTCAGTAAGAGAGACATAGGCCAGTAGGCTCCACCAGCAATGGGTGCTCTCTATTGAAGTTTGTCTAACAGATGCAACCTGAGAAATGTGCTATCTACCAAGAAAGAAAATCTTCTCATAAAAAGAAAACAAATTATCTGGAAAAAGACAAGCAATCATTCTGATTTAACACCAGGGTTCAAACCACAGCTCTAGTCTCTCATCCTCTCTCCCTTGCACTGGCTGTGGTACTCATCAGCCCCTTCACTGGGCTTATCTGCATCAAACTAACAGATACTGCCAAGAAGCAAGGGGTAACAGGAACTAGGAAAAAGAACTATTTTCAGCAGTGAGACGGGAAATCAACTCACCAGTATTATCAAATTATGTCAGTTTTGTTCTTTGATTTTTCCTATACATTTTGTAAATCTTTGTAACTGTTTTGAACTCTATATAGTAGATTATATGCTTTAATTTGCATTTATTTTCTATGGAAAGTCTTAAGATACCTTGGTAACACTAAAGGTTTCCTCACACAAGAAACTCATTTTAAGACTCATTTTAAGTACATCAGCCTACTCGTGAGCTGGCAATACAGCAGTCAGCTAAGAGGTACTTAACAAAAAGGCTTCCTGGCAGGAGAAAATATTAAGCTTTACACCTGAACTCTAAACATTCACAAGGCACTTGCCACCATGTATTTAAAATTGAAAAGTAATATACATTGCTGACACACTTTTTTTAATTTTCTTTTTTTGTTTGTTTTCTGAAGAAGTTTTTAGCTATGGAACTTGTGTCAAGTGTCTCTTCTACAAATTATGTACTACTACAGAGATACTTACACAGAGAAATCACTGCACCGAAGACAGCACAAAAAGGTAATTTATGTAAGAACATCAGATCAGAAGTAAAACACTGTAATGAAAAATACATGCACTCCATTCTAGATGAAAAAATAAAGTACTTATATGCCAATGAAAATTCTTATCCTATTTGAAACAGCAGTCAGTATAACACCATGCTATCTTGTATCAAGATGATTTGATGGGATTCTTAAAGACTTTCTTCCAGCTCCAAACTGCCCTGAAATCAAATGTACTTTTGAATTTAATATTTGAGAGATTTAAAAATACTGATAGTTCAAACTAAACACTGTTCTGCTTTAAGACTGGTATACAACCACTGATGTTGAAGACTTGTATTGACATTTCTAGTCAAGGATGAAGAACTTAGAATGGATGCCATCACTGTAATGGCATTGCAATGGCATGGCTTCCTCTCCCACAGCAGAGATATATGCAGCTACACAAATATAGTGGATCTTAAAAGTGTCCTAACGACAGCAAATATTTTAAGAAATTAAATAAACCAAAAGAAAAATTTGCTGCAAACTTAAAAAAAATGTGTTAAGCTGAAGCAAGGATACTTTCTGTGGTTTTGATGGTAAACATTTAAAGTATTTATCTAGAGTAGACAGTACAGGTGCTGAGCATGGAGACAAACCCCACCATTTTTAATATAATAAATCTTTTAAGTCAGAAGCTAACAGAAGCCAGTTTCAACTACACAAAGCAATCTTCAAATTAGTGTCAAAACACCCCTCTGGCAAGGAACAAATATAAAACTGACTTGCATTTCGTAAGTCCACAGAAATATGTTAAACATACATATATCCTGAATAATTCAGCCATCATGCTATCTCATTTTACCAATCCTTTATGCCAAAAAAAGATGACAAAATGTAAAATAAAAAGGTAAGAAAAAAACTGAGATCTTATGTTAAACTATTTTGGTTTGTGGAATCTTTCACAGGGTAAAAAACTCTGAACATTCATATTAATCAGTTTTACAGATTTAAAATTTGAGTGTCTTGGGCATAACATAACAGGTAATTTCTATTTTGAAAGAATTTACAAGGTATTTACAGCATTCATCTTAAAAAAAACCCCAAACAAACAACAATAATAAAACCTGAATCAAATGAAAAAGTGAGATAATTCACTCTTATTAAAATGCAATTCAGGTTAAAGAATAAACAAAACTAAGTATTTATGCTAGAAGCTCTCACAACATATACTTTGTAAGCACGATGCATAGGGTCTTTAATTTTTCTTCTTTACAAAGTTCTGCTCCAGAAGACAGTGACATATTTTAGTGGATTTCCATAAATTAAGTCACAGAATACCAGAGTATTTACTGAAGTAAGGACTTGGGAACCTTTCTAAATTTCTCTTCTCCTCGACTCTAACTAGTTCAAGTACAGGCATTTTGGATTATGATCAATGATTTACTTCACAGAGCCTAACAAATGACTGATGAATCCTAAATTAAACTAGACAGAAAATATGATACCTGCCAGAGTACCTCTGCTACTGTACATACGGAAACAGAGGTGGACATCATTTAAGTGTCCAATCCTATTCTCACTGAAGTCAATGGAAGAACTGCAAGAAATTTTGAGAGACAAAATCAGGTTCTAACAACTCCAGACAAGTTATCTATCACACTAGGAAATATATAACAGCAGACTATTTAAGTGTGCTGTCATTTCTCTGAAAACCCCCTGTTGCAGGTCATGACAAAACAGGACCTGCTCTGAGAATGAGCAATCTGGAATTTAAGATGGAGACAGCACAATATTTATCTTTCCACTGCAAACAGAGGAAAACATGTAGCTCAGCAAGACAAGGCTTTGATGGGGAGAGATGAGGACAAAGGAGATGAAACGTTTTTTTATGTGAAAACATCATCATCAGGATCCTCTCTTTCAAAAGAGGCCACTGATCTCTAATCCTTGGGAGGGGAGGGAAGACATCCACCATCATCCTGGATTTCCGCAGGAAACATGAGAGTCAGAACACATCCCCGGCGCAGACATGAAGGAATCCTACTGTCCCGCCTGTCTTCCCATTCCTTCCACATGAAGGAACCTGACTGTGCCACCTAGCCTGACCCTTCTCTGGCACAACTCCTTTGCTGTTCCAGAATCACGCCACCACTGGGACTACAGCTGCCTGTAACAGTGCTTGCAAGATGCCCCATCCCTTCCCAAGAGCTGTAATGTAGGTAGAGTCTGAGCAAAAGGCTCACACTGGCAATGCGAGGATGCCTGTGGTCCCTCCTGTGGCTAATATTACATTGCAACATGATTAGTTCACCTTGTCTTTGAACTTACATTGCAGTTAAAGCTATTTCTGTTTACAGTAGTTGGAAAGTATTGAAGGCGGGGGGCAGGGGAGTCAGTACACGTACATCCTGAGTAACCACTAAAATAGCAGCAGGCATAGGTGTGGAAATCTTAAGTAGAAACCTCATGTTTTCTTCCTTTCCTGCTTTAGGAGGCAGGAGGTAGCAAAAGCAAGCCTGATAACAGCATAATCAGCCTTCAAGTACAGTGAGGAAAGCATCTATACAAGGCCTTAGATTAGTAGGATTAGTACCTACAGTCCTTCCATCTGTATCTGGATTCTAAATTTCTCTCAAAAATAAGATCACCTATTATATTTCTGCCATTACTGATTTTACATCTCCTTCAAATCCAGTACCACAGGTCCATCCGCAGCTAGAACCTTTGAAAAAACTATTTACCAAAGTCTCTCTAAATGACATTTTGGCCTATAGCAGGCTTTACAGTTAAAAATATGTGAATCAGAAGATAAAACTAACTGAACAAATACCAACTCTAAAGTGTTCTCCATTTGGAAAGCAGCACTGCTAATACAGCTGTAAATGATTAAGTTAAAAATCATATTCAACAGAATGACTTAGTGACAAGTTATTTGTGTAAAAATCTATAATGTTATTGCTTAACACTTTAGAAAAACTTTGCACAAACTTTACCAGCTCTTGTAGGTTCACTGCATTTATTATCTACATTATCAGGCTGGTAAGATCCATATTATAGGTTGATAACAAGTTTGGTATAAGCACAACTGAAATCTGATAAGCAACTTGTGGAATCGATCAAGGTTGTTTCAGAAAAAGGATTGGTAGTATAGGTGATTGTCCAGATTAAGGTATGCTTTAAATACACTGTTCACCAAGAAATGCATAGAGAACAGTCTGCTAAATAATGAAACTAGAAAACAGTACAGATCTGCTGCGCCTGCTGAATCAAAATAGAGAATCACTCCTTAAACACGTTTAATATACAAAATTAATCTCACTCTATGTATAAGAATCCCATTTAAGTATAAAAAAAACATTTAAAAGATACATTTGAAAATACCATGTAAATACAATAGAGAATTACTGTAATATAGGAGAATATGCTAAAAACCAGTTACATTGAAGTGTAACTTGAGAGATGCTTACAGACTAGCAATGAGAAAAGGGTTCCTTTCAGCATGGCAATAGTTTGAGAAAGTAACCACATGCTTGGCCTTCAAAATAAATTTCTCAACATTATCGTAGAATCGTATCTCACAGATGAGCTCAAAGGGAAATATTGGCAAAAACTTCTATTTCTTGGGCACATATGGGTGGCTGGCTGGATTAAGGAAGAGCGTTTACATGATTTTAGCACATTGATGAGACTAATGATCAAGTACCAAATGCAGTGCTAGAGTTAGCATGGTAAAAACTGCTTCAGGAATTAGAAACAATGCAGTATTAGTGAAAAAAAGTATTAAAAATGAGAGAAATAAGCTGCAGCAAAATATTTCAATACCTCAGTCTTTCAGTTTATCAGAAGTATCTTACAAAGAATAATTTCCACTGAAAAAAATACCAGGTAAAAACAGATATTAAAATTAATAACAAATGTTGTGGTGAGACATAGGAGGTAAAAGGACCCTAAGATGGAAGCAACAGACAATTTCAATTCAGAAATTTGTTGAAGATGAATAACCAAATAAACCCTGCATGGATACCACTTCTTAGGACAGATTAACTGTAGAAGTAATAGATCTCTCATTTCTTAACATTTAGTTATCAGATTTGGATAACATTCTACAAAACACAGTTCACTGAAACAACTTATTGGTCTCATTAAATGAACAGCAAGCAATTCTTAATCCTCTGTTAAAGGTTTGGGTAGATGATCTAAGTGGACATTCTGTTATTAAAGTGTATGAAACATAACAAGTAGATGTAAAGACATTGATATTTAAAGATGTTACATCTCTTTATGAGACAAATTATGAGTTATTTTCATATTTACTAAACTAATTCAGTTGAAAATTCTTGTGGAATTTAAAGTATTTTTACTTTTTTTCCTTTTTATTTTTTTTCATTAACTTCAACCAAGAAATAAGGATATATTGTTTAAATATGTAGTCAAAAATCGCAACCAGAAGTAACTGGAACATCAAGCAACGGAATTAAGAACGGGTAAACAGTTTTGTTCTGAGATCAATTCCTTCACTTAACAGTCATGCAAGAAAATAAATTCCTCAATTAGAGGTCACTAACATAAGGAGTTTTGTCTGGACAAACCATAAGACAGAAGACATGACAGAAGGATGAATGCCAAGAACCGGAGACTGGAAGCTAGTATTGAATAGTTAAGCAGATGGGCAGTAAGAAGCCTGGAGCTCAGAATCGATGGAGGGCATTGATTAAGCACAATTCAATGTTTTGCTTCTCTGATGAGACAGAAAGGAATATTGACATTAGTCCATGCTTTCAATGAGTGTTCTTTTTAGTACTATAAACTGTCATGACATCAAGTGCTTGGTTTTGAAGGGCAAGAAGATCGAAGACATTAAATGTTTCTAAGTGGTCATGATCACAGAAGGCTCTTTATCTTAGTATAATGATTCTCAGATGACACTAAAAAAGGTTCAAGAAAAAACACACAGAAACATACTGGCGTGTCCAAATCACAATATCAGAGTTATGAAGGTTTAAAAGAAGTACTTACTTGGTATGTGTCCCATAACCTGATGGTACACCGTAAAGGGACTTCTCTCATCAGCAAGTTATTCATCCAACGGAAAGCAAATTGCAAGTATTTCACCTCGTGCTGATCCAAGTGCCTATGAACTTGTTCTGAAACCAGAATAAACAGACATTTTACTGCAACTTTTCTGAAGTTCTTAAGTATCAAATGCACTATCTAAAAAAAATAAAATACTCCTCTGATTGCAAGCAAATAAAACGTGGTGGTGCATACAAACTCTTACAACTGAATGAAAAACTCTGAAATAGAAATGACTAGTTAAACATTACACTGGATTTATTTTTCTGCCTCTAAATAGCTTAAACAACTGCTCTCAGTTGTGCTATATTAAGAAAAGATTAAGGTCAGAGTTTTACAATATACCACAAAAAATACACAAAGTTATAAAGTGAAATGATTAGATACATACATCCTCACTAATTTCTTAGCCTACAAATTATTTGGGGCAAGACTACAAGAAACAAGGTTTGCAAATAACATAATGGCTTCCAAAAATAAAGTGTTGGTAATAAAAAGAAGACAACATTAAATTAACAAGGCAAAGAAAGATAAGGAAGTATATGTAAAGGTTACATTCACTTAAGACCAAAGAAAGTGAAACAAATGTGTAGAAAATACAGTTAGCAAATTTAAGTAAATTGCAACTTAAATAATTTTTTAGTATAATAAATACAAATAAAAACCAGTACAAATCAATGGTTTCTAAAGCAGTACTCATACACACTGTGTTTATTGTAGCACATTTATTATTTGAAAGCTGTGATAATCACTTGCATAGGTTATTGCTAGAGCTAATAGAACTAATGTACTACATGGCTTTTATATATTTAGCAGAATTTCCTCCAAAAAGGATCACAGACATTCTGTTAATAGGTTTCAGCTAACAGGCTCAAGTATGACATTGGCATGGTATAAATTACAAATACTGCAGAAATAGTCTTATTTTGGATAAACATATGTCAAGAAGTCTTTGTTAAAGCCTAAATAAGACATTCCTACCGTCTTTCCTTATACAAATACATTCTTGGGAGATTTTGCTACCCAGATCTTCCTTCATCCACATTCACAGAAATGTATTATCAGCTAAAACAATGAGTACATACTGATCTTACAAAGTTCACATTTCACAGAAAGATCTAAAAAGGCACTAAAATACTAAATAAACAAAACAAAAAAAAATCCCAAGAGTGTGATAGCTCTGTTACAGGAAACATTATCTAAAGATTAAGGTAACAGAAGTTAAATTATACTGAAATATAATATAGACCAAAGTTATTAAACTCCTTTTTTTCTAAAGACATATTTCTTGGCTATATAAAAGCGTCAGCCAATATGATACAGTTGTTTCAATATGGAAGCAAGTAGTATAAATTTTTTTAGATTCTAAAAACCATCAACAGTGAGCTTTTTTAAAAATAAGCCCAGTCACGACACCTATCACAACATCCTGTCCCCAGTGGCGTCTAAATACTAATACCCAAGGAAATATATAAAACACTGGTATTTCTCCATGGCAGTTCTCAACCTCTATCTATCTGTGGTTGAAGCACTCTTCAGTAGACCTGTTCTCTATGTTCCTAAAGTCATATTCTTCTGTAATATAAATACAGATAAGTATATAAAACTGTATGCACATCTTAAAACAATCTGTTACCTCTCCTGGGAACTTTTTAAAGTTGTAGCTATATATAAAGATGTGTGAATCTTTAAATGATCCATTTCATTTCTATGTGTAACACTAACCACCTAATTAGATACTTCTGCTATACAACAGACTCAACTGCTACTATGGGATGTGAAAAGGTAGAGAATGAGGGTGGAGCGATATGATCTTGTGCTCTTTTAAGGAATCTCATCAAGTCCTGAATAATCCCTCTCCTCTGTCACTATGTGTACAGGAAAAGTACTACAGCATTACCACTGTATATTGTGCCTACATATTGTCAATATCTCTAAAATTACATAAGAACTTTGTGATAGATTTTCCACTACCCATAAATAGTCTCTGTTTCCAGTATCAAGACCCTGTGACTAATCTTCCTTCCTCTAGAAACCTAATATCTTCCCATCACCTTCATACCCTTCTTTCCCAGGCATTCTGCAAAACTCATCAGCTGCCCCAGCTGGGAGACAGACAACAGTCAATATCAAGGCTAGTTCTGAGCTCTGCATAAAGTGAGCAACCTATGCAAGTGCAATGAGTATCTAACCAGTAATCCAAACACAACAGCTAACTGTGGGGCTTGCTCTGCAGCCCTTCCTCAGCAGCACTGCTCATATGTGATACTTTTTTATTTATTTATAAATAGAAACAAATGAGCTTTATAAAAGTCGTGGAATTCTGCACAGTGGACACTTTTCCCCCTCTGTAAAATGCTGATGAAGCAAGTCGTCAGCTTGAAAAGTTACTGAAAAGAGAAGACTGATGTGGTAACCATATATGTTCTGCAACCATAGAGAACTAGGCTTAAAAAGTAAACGGGGCAGTTTAAATGTACAAGTCCACATTTTGGAAGATGGTATAAGCTTCAGAAGCCTCTGTATTTTCATTTTCCACACAGAGGTCTTGAATGCCTGTAATTTCTAAACAGTTGAGTAGAATTAGAATAGAGGAGAGGGGAAGGGGCGAGGAAGGGAAGAGAGAAAAAGAGAGAGAGAAAGAGAGAGAGAAAGAGAGAGAGAGAGAGAGAGAGAAAGAGAGAGAGAGAGAAAGAGAGAGAGAAAGAGAGAGAGAAAGAGAGAAAGAGAGAGAGAGAAAGAGAGAGAAAGAGAGAGAAAGAGAGAGAAAGAGAGAGAGAGAGAAAGAGAGAGAAAGAGAGAGAAAGAGAGAGAGAAAGAGAGAGAGAAAGAGAGAGA
>NW_020799092.1:65797831-65801447 GCF_003259725.1 Athene cunicularia
TAGAGTCAGTTTTTACCTTTCTAAAAATTATTTAAAGTTCGGTTTTTACTCATATTTCATACCCTGGAAACTTTATTTTCAACTTCATGTTATCAATATATTATACATATCCCATTGTAAATATAAAAGCTCTACTAATTGTTAAAAATTATCTGAAATGCAGTTAAGAAAAGAATCTTTGATAAACAGGTGTTTTAGTTCAACAAAAGGAAGAAAAGTATGTATTTCTCTTTGAAGATCCACACAGTTCTTGAAAAGTGTACACAAGCTACAACAATAACTCCTCTGGTACCAATCCAAAATGAACACTAAAATAAAGAATATACTTTTGCCACAGATGCTCATTGACACTGCCATTTAAACACAAAGTTTGTGAATTGCTCCTCAATGTATGAAAACATGCTGAAGAAATACTCTAGCACTCCAGAAATATGCTAGCACTCCTATTCTCCATAGAACCACAGACTCACTTCAGTCGGAAAAGACCTTTAAGATCATTGAGTCCAACTTTAAACCTAACACTGCCAAGTCCACCATTAAACCATGTCCCTAAGCACCATGCCTACACAGCTTTCAAATACCCGCAGGGGTGGCGACTCAACCACTTCCCAGGACAACCTGTTCCAAGGCTTGATAACCCTTTCGGTGAGAAATTTTTCCTCATATCCAATTTAAACCTCCCTTGGTGCAACTTCAAGCCATTTCCTCTTGTCTGTCACTTGTTACTTGGGAAAAAAGACCGACACCCAGCTCGCTACAACCTCCTTTCAGGCAGCTGTAGAGAACCATAAGGTCTCTCCTTAACCTCCTTTCTCCAGCTAAACAACCCCAGTTCCCTCAGCTGCTCCTCATAAGACTTGTGCTCCAGACCATTCACCAGCTTCACTGCTCTTATTTGGACACGCTCCAGCACCTCAATGTCTTTGTTGTAGTGAGGGGCCCAAAACTGAACACAGGAATCGAGGGGCGGCCTCTCCAGTGCCGAGTCCAGGGGTTAGATCCCTTCCCTGTCCCTGCTGGCCACGCTATTGCTGACACAAGCCAGGATGCCGTTGGCCTTCTTGGCCCCCTGGGCACACTGCTGGTGACCAGTCTCCAGCCAGATCCAGCCCATTCACTGCAACCCTTTGAGCTCTGCCCTTCAGCCAGCTCTTCACCCAGTGCACCGTTATTAGGTCAGTTATTCAGAACAAATACAGAATTAACTCTGTGTCTGCCTTCGCTCTCGGCAATTTTAGCTGCAATTAAATATACTGAAGTGAGATACTATGTTAAAATTGTATTTTAAATTTCTCTCTTAGATACCTATATTGCAGACTATAATCAGATAATCCACTACATCAAGCAGGATGCAAAAAAGTCAGTTTTATTTCTAACTAAAGTTACTACCTTGTAAACATTTTTGTTCTTCACACAGCAGAAACAGAATTTTGTTGCTTGCAGCCATTGAAAGTAAGTAATGAAGAACAATAAATTGTGTCAGTTGTGATATTTTAACTACAGTTGTTAATAGGTATAATGAATTTCTTGAAAGTTGCTTTCTAGTCTAAACAAGTTGAAAAATAAGAGTACTAAACTCTGTGAGTTATATAAAATTGATGCAAGACTGGAATAGAAGACGCTTTGAGTAAAAAAGCTAATTCTTCCTACTTTGTAAGAAATCGTGAGTAGAGGCTATTCTGCTGATAAAAGTAATTTGGACAGTCATAATCTAAATTTAAATTTTCCGTTTCAATGAAAATAAGTACGTGTGTGCAATGAACAAGCAAGATATATAATTACTGTCAGTTTTCAGACTTCAACTATTTTATAAAAAATACTGCTACTGCAGTTTCTGATAGTAAAATTATTTTACAGTAAAAAAAAGATAGTTCTTTCATCAAAATTCAAAAGAAAGAATAATGATATTTAATAAGTTTCCCAATACTTTCAATAAATCTATATATAAAAGTTTTGGTGAAGCAAGTCTTCTGATTAAAGAGTAAAATAAATTATATAGATGCATTCCAAAGTAGCATCCCGTCAAAAATACGTACTTTGCACATTTATAACTATTTATAATTTTAATACACTTATGGCATATAAACGTTCGAATGATAACATTTAGCCACCTTCAACAGATGCTTCTTGCAGCAGAAGAACCTACACACATAAAATATTTACTGTTAATGCTTAATGTCAGCTTCTCATGCTGTTTTACAGATTTAAAAATTAAACTTGTATGTGACTACAGAATAACAAACTAATGCCACAATTAAGAACATAAATAACCTGTACTAAAGCATGACTTAACAACTGTCCTGACTGGGGGATACTGAGTGCATAACCGAATTTACATGTAAGCAAAGAGGAACCACAAAATAATAGTAAAATTATGTGTGAATTGACAAATTATAGTGGCACAGTATGGTGTCACCACATCCATCTATAATTAATTACTTCAGAATATTAGCCTTTTGGTGTTGACCTTTACTTAAAGACTTCTATCAACTCTTCAATCTTTTCTGATGTTTTACTCTAGAGTCAGTTTTTACCTTTCTAAAAATTATTTAAAGTTCGGTTTTTACTCATATTTCATACCCTGGAAACTTTATTTTCAACTTCATGTTATCAATATATTATACATATCCCATTGTAAATATAAAAGCTCTACTAATTGTTAAAAATTATCTGAAATGCAGTTAAGAAAAGAATCTTTGATAAACAGGTGTTTTAGTTCAACAAAAGGAAGAAAAGTATGTATTTCTCTTTGAAGATCCACACAGTTCTTGAAAAGTGTACACAAGCTACAACAATAACTCCTCTGGTACCAATCCAAAATGAACACTAAAATAAAGAATATACTTTTGCCACAGATGCTCATTGACACTGCCATTTAAACACAAAGTTTGTGAATTGCTCCTCAATGTATGAAAACATGCTGAAGAAATACTCTAGCACTCCAGAAATATGCTAGCACTCCTATTCTCCATAGAACCACAGACTCACTTCAGTCGGAAAAGACCTTTAAGATCATTGAGTCCAACTTTAAACCTAACACTGCCAAGTCCACCATTAAACCATGTCCCTAAGCACCATGCCTACACAGCTTTCAAATACCCGCAGGGGTGGCGACTCAACCACTTCCCAGGACAACCTGTTCCAAGGCTTGATAACCCTTTCGGTGAGAAATTTTTCCTCATATCCAATTTAAACCTCCCTTGGTGCAACTTCAAGCCATTTCCTCTTGTCTGTCACTTGTTACTTGGGAAAAAAGACCGACACCCAGCTCGCTACAACCTCCTTTCAGGCAGCTGTAGAGAACCATAAGGTCTCTCCTTAACCTCCTTTCTCCAGCTAAACAACCCCAGTTCCCTCAGCTGCTCCTCATAAGACTTGTGCTCCAGACCATTCACCAGCTCCACTGCTCTTATTTGGACACGCTCCAGCACCTCAATGTCTTTGTTGTAGTGAGGGGCCCAAAACTGAACACAGGAATCGAGGGGCGGCCTCACCAGTGCCGAGTCCAGGGGTCAGATCCCTTCCCTGTCCCTGCTGGCCACGCTATTGCTGACACAAGCCAGGATGCCATTGGCCTTCTTGGCCCCCTGGGCACACTGCTGGCTCCTGTTCAGCC
>NW_020799092.1:65801497-65804953 GCF_003259725.1 Athene cunicularia
TCCCCCCCTCAGAAGCTGTAGAGAGCAATGAGGTCACCCCCCAGCCACCTTTTCTCCAAACTAGACAAGCCCAAAGTCCTCAGCCACTCCTCCCCAAGCCTGTAGCGCTGCTGGGGGATGTTGTGGCCCAAGGGCACCCCCCGGCATTTGGCCTTATGGAAACTCCCCCAGTTGGGCTCAGCCCATGGCTCCAGCCTGTCCAGGTCTCTCTGCAGAGCCTCCCCACCCTCGAGCAGATCAACACTCCCACCCAGCTGGGTGTCAGCTCCAAACTGACTGAGGGTGCACTCAATCCCCTCATCCAGATTGTTGATAAAGATGTTAAACAGAACTGGCCCCACTACTGAGCCCTGGGGGACACCACTCGTGACCGGCCGCCAACTGGATTTAACTCCCTTCACCATAACTCTTTGGGCCCAGCCATCCAGACAGTTTTTTACCCAGCAAAGCGTGTGCCCATCCAAGCCATGAGCAGCCAGTTTTGCCAGGAGAATGCTGTGGGAAATTATGTCAAAGACTTTACTAAAGCATAGGTTGAGAACATTCCAGCAGCAATCTAGGATTTTCTTCTTTCTGGACCATATCAATAAAGGCAAACATTACAGACTAATCATTCAGAGATTAATATAATGGAAGACAAGCCAAGGAAAGCAAACAGCATGAGGCACTGACACATTACAGAAAACATTTCCACATCTACCACAGATGAGAATCTTCACTGTCAAATTCTCTATTTTTTTTTAATTAGTCACAGTGCTATTTTTAAAAACTGACATTGCAAATAAATGAATAAAAGTAATCTTCTATAAACTTAAAGATAATAACAGAGGCACCATAACACCTAGAAGAACCATTGTCTGAAAACTTAAAACTCGTTCATTTTGAAATAGATAAAGTTTCTTGCAGAATTAACATAGGAGCCTGTCTTTCTTTCAATTCTCTAATAACTCTTTTGGAAGGTTCCCTGTACAAAAACATGTATCTAACTATGACAAGAAGTATTTTAAACAAACAAAAAATTTCTTTGGTGGGTATTAAACTTACGGAGGAACTTAGCAGAGGCAGAATTACTATGCATAACTAAGAATTCCTTCAGAGATACTAAAGGTCTTTAGTCACTATTCATTTTTTTCCTCAATTAAATCTTGCTATCATATACAACAACATCTTCCCAGACATCTTTTAAAAAAAACTGATTAACAAACTAGTGTGATAGAAATTTCTCCTCCTCACTTCTCTGCCTTGGTAAGAAAGACAAAAATCCAGCAAGTTTTCAGCTGCAGAATCTGATAGAAATTTGATAGAATTTGTTCTTTTCCTTAGCAAGCAGTTATGAAAAATGTAATCAGCTAAATTTAAATTCCAGACACCTCTGATCCCATGTTAGGTCAAATATAGTAAGAAATTATTATTTATGACTTAACTCACTCAATTTGACAGTTAATGGTGATAATGAAGCTACATAAGTTAGGTTATAGCAAATCCATATTTAAATTTTTAACATTTCCTGTGACAGTCAAAATATTACAATGTCTGGCATTTCATTGCCTCATGGTTGATCGGATTTCTCCCATATATTACTGTGCAAATATTTACCTTTTACTAGACTTATCAGATTATCAGATAAATTTTGCCATTGACTTTTGAAAGGATTAATTTGAAAAAAGAAAATCACATGGTTTAATCTCAAATTCATTCACAAGGGATGTGTTTGCAAGCCTGGAATCTGTCTGACCATTAGATTAAACGCAGTAAGCTTCACTGCCACAGTTTGCGTGATACTGAGTAGGCAACAATGATGTTTCACTCCCTGTACAAGATTGACATTTCTGGACTACAGAAAAGTTTTCATGGCCCAGCCCATTACAAGTATGAGATATTATGTACAATGTACATAAGCAGGGTAAAGTAATATTTCTTTTCCAGTTTCTTCATAAGGGTGTGACTTGATACTTGACTTGACAGTTTCCCAGTACTATTTCCCAACTACAAAATTTGTTTTCTGTACTTGTTTTTCAGTAGTGTTTAACTGTGCAAAGCAGCCAACCAGCTAGATTTTATTCTAGTTAATGCAGTATTATAGTAGGCATTTGTTTCTACTTAGCAGAACTTTCTAAAAATGTGCGTTGCTATTAAAAAAGACAGCACTGTAACACAAATAAACTACATAATCTAGAGGAAGACTCCTTGCTAGAAACAGTGTTACCCATGAGGGTTGTCCCTGCAAGCTTGCACTCCTAAGACTAGAACCTTCTAAAAAGCAATGACTGCTTAAGATTCTCCCCCAAGTTACCACAAACATTTGATAAAACTGGTTTTCACAAGTATTGCCTGCAACCTTCCAGATGTCCTTAGGGAACAAGCATCCCTTCGACTGTATCAGCCCCCATATGGCTATAGCCATCCACGCTCATCTTCCATCATTTGCAGCATATTTTGCTCCAGTCTAGACTCACAGACAGTTGATTAACATGGAGCAGGTCATGCAACTTCATTCATTCAGTTAGGTATGCCACAACCAACATATCCACCACCAGCTTCTGTGTGCTATCCATATAGTCAATACAGTAACAAAATAAAATCTTTTCTAGTACCCCTAGATTCTTTAAACATTGCCATTTGCTTAAAATTATAGCTCCTACTTACTGAACCTTACTGTCCCAAAGATAGAACTATGTCAGCAGTACATGACTGCTTTCTTTTTGAGTGTTCTATGTATTGAAAACAAATTTTGTATTTCATTCTCTCTCTTCCTGGATCATTTCTATATTGTTCAAAGCCACTATCTTTATGGGAGACAAAGATAAGAGTTTGGAATAAAATCACAACACCAGATGTTGCCAGATGAAGATTAAGGTTTAACAATACCCCCAACCTGAATTAATGCATGTCTGAACAAAAATAATTCTGTCAAGACTACAGCTTAGCGATGACTGATAATTAGTTATGTGTATTCCTTTTTTATTAATATACATTAATAAAATAAGTTCCTGATTACTGAAAAAGACATTCAAAAGATCATAAATGTGCACTTGAAGACAAGATCTCATTATGATACACGATTCTGCTTCAAGTAATAGTAGGTATCCAAGTAAAAGATTTACATGCTGATTATATCTTGTTCCAGAATTAGTTTGCTTTTTATACCTGGCTAAAATCATCCATTGTAAAAATTATAATAAAAGCATTTAAAAAAAAAATTTGAGAAGTCCTGTACAAAACAAAAAAATGACTGGCAGAAAACCAGAAATATTACCAAATTATATCCTCCTCTTGCCCTACAATTTAGAGATAATGGTCTATTTGAATTTAGCTCAATAAATGTACAGTTAGTAGCTATGACTGAGAAGTATCTTCCTCATACACAAAACATATGGGCAATACTCCAATCCTAAAGAGGCCAAAAAGAAGATCCCAGGACAAAAGAAGAAAATACTAAAGGAGGGAAAGGGGGGG